>NC_043707.1:87280126-87340396 GCF_006229205.1 Suricata suricatta
GGCTAAGGGATTGCAGACCTGTGTTAGGATTGTTGTTAAAGACACTGCATCCCCACTAAATGTTAAGGAAGGGTTTAGCATCTATTTTCATCAGTGCCTGGCTCAAAGCAGAAACTCAAAACATCTTTTAAATGACTGAATAAATGAAGGAAAGGATGTATACTCCTTAAACAACATGAGATTGGCCCTTTTCCTCCATTGCTCACAGGTGGAGTCAGCCTTTGTTTTTCCTCTGTATCTCACCTCCTGCACACATGCATTTGACCAGACACCAAGGGGTGAAGGTGGAGATAAGACAGCAGAGTAGATCTAAGTTTATGAGCATGCATCTTCCTGATGGTTATGAAATTATTCTCTATGAAAAATAATTATGATTGGATATTGTCTTTAAAAGTTGACCTTGGAGCACCTGGGTGGCTTAGGCGGTTAAGCAGCCGACTTCAGCTCAGGTGATGATCTCAAGGTTCATGGGTTCGAGCCCTGCGTTGGGCTCTGTGCTGACTCAGAGCCTGGAGCCTGTCTTTAGATTCTGTGTCTTCCTCTCTTTCTGACCCTCCTCTGCTCACACTGTCTCTCTCTCTCTGTCTCTCAAAAATAAATAAAAACATTAAAAAAAATTTTTTTTTTAAGTTGACCTGAACAGTTGTCCTGGCACTGGAAAAGAAATCAGTAACTTTTAATTATGTTTGTAAATGATTGTAAAGGCATAGTTTATAATTAAAAACTACTTTGTACCCAAAGGAATTAGAAGGTTTGTTATTCAGGTTTATCAGAGTGCAGTGGATATTATTCTTTTATATCTGATGCAAACAAAGCAAGAGTCATGATCAGAATGGTGCTTTGTGTATGTGTAACCTAGCATTGAGTGCCTTTATGTGCCGAGAAGGTGCAGGACAAGTTAGAGAGGTTCTAGTATTAGGAGAACATTAGAATAATTCATGAAGGAGGTCCCTGAGGAGGCCCAATCCCTAGCACAAGATGGATTGATCTTTTTATTTTTAAATTTTATTTAGTTTTTTTAAATATTTATTTATTTATTGAGAGACAGAGAACAAAGAAGGGAGGGGCAGAGAGAGAGGGAGACACAGAATCCAAAGCAGCCCCCAGGTTCTGAGCTGTCAGCACAGAGCCCAACATGAGGTTTGAACCTATGAACTGTGAGATCATGACCAGAGCTGAAGTTGGAAGCTCAACTGACTGAGCCACCCAGGCACCCCTTAAATTGTATTTAAATCCAAGTTACTTAACATATAGTGTAATAATGATTTCAGGACTAGAATTTAGTGATTTATCACTTACATATAACACTCAGTGCTCACCTGAACAAGTGCCCTACTTAATGCCCATCACCCCTTTAGCACATCCCCCTACCCACCTCCCCTCCAGCAACCTTCAGTTTGTTCTCTGTATTTAAGAGTCTCTTATGTTTTGCCTCCCTCTCTCTTGTTATCTTATTTTTTCTTTCCTTCCCTTATGTTCACCTGTTCATGGAATTTCTTAAATTCCATATATGAGTGCAATCATATGATACTTATCTTAATTAGGAATAATGATGTACTTTCTACTAATATGGGAAGAAAAGACGCTAGAATGAGTAGGAATAAGGATGTGTTTACAGTTAAGGGGTGTTTTACAAGATGAGGAAGTGTCAGCCTAGTGCTTGTATTTTCTTGGTGAAATAGGGAACAGGGATAGCTGAGTGTTCAGGGTGAGAGAGGGAGGGGAGACGTGAGCAGAAAGAAGCTGGGTAAGGCCATCTGCCGAGCAGGGCAGAAAGTGCACTGGCCAGAGAAACATGAAGGTGACCTCCTGTGCTGTGTATTTCTCCAGCCATGCCTGGCATCTGACGTGCGAAAGCAGAAAAAGCATACAGTTGATTGATTCGACCTGGGCGGGGGTTACCCTGTGAATACAATGGAAGTATCACCGAAAAAGAGAAGTTGAGCACATCCACAAAGGAGTGTTGATGTCATCCAGTATGCACTCTGATCTTAGGAGTGAAGGACATGAAGACATGGGAAGAGATTTGATCTTTATCCCCAAATCTGCTCTTCCAAAAGGTGGTATTAAGCAATGATTAAGAGTACGGACTCCGGAATTTAATATTATTCATTCAAAACCTGCTTAATACTGTGTGGATGATCCTGGGCAAGTTACTTGATTTCTCTGGACCTCCTTATTTTCATTCATAAAATGAGTATGTGAATGGTACTCACCTTATGGAGTTGTCATGAGGATTAATGAGTTAATATACCTAGATTGGAATTGACATAAAATAAGATCTATTTAAGCATCAGCTATTATTCCTCTGGACGTCTCCATTTCAGTAACTGCATCTCCATCTATCCAGAAGGTCATAAAAGCAACTTGACAATCATACTTGACACCATTGTTCCTTCCCACATATAATTCATCTCAAAGCCCTATACTTTTTTCTCCAAAATAGACCTTAAATACCCTGAATTCTCTATTTCTATTACTACTATGTTAGTTGAAAGCACAGTGATCTCTATCTGGACCTTGGCCATTGCCTCCTAACTCATTCCCTATCTTCCTCCCTTGCAGCTCTGCAGTTCGTTTTCCACATCACAGTTGGGAAAGGCTTTTCAATCTCAGCTCCACTGGGATTCAGAGTCAGATAATTCTTTGTTGTTGGGGGCTATCCTGTGTATTGTATTTCACTTAGCAGCATCCTAGCTTCTATCCACTAGACACCAACAGCACCTCCTCCTCCCCCAGTCATGATAACCAAAAATGTCCCAGAAATTGTCCAATCACTGTCATTGAGAACCACTGGCACAGAAAGATAGAATACAATAAAAAAGACTCAGAGCATATTTGGTTTAATGTATCTTGACAAAGATGATGTAACTACAAATTGCTACTGTCAAAAACAGCACCAATATCCCAATTCTGATTTCAGTCCTCTTTCCATTAAACCAAACTCTGTCCCAGTGTTTAAAGCAAAATATAAGATTATAAACATAAGATGATTCTTACATGGCAAAGGGGAATTAAGGTAGTTAACCAGCAGACTTTAAGGCAGGGAGTTATCTTGCATTATCCATGTGAACCCAGTACAATCAAAGAATCCTTCCATTTGTAAGAGGAAGACAAAAAAGGTCTGAGTGATTCAGTGTGGAAAGAGTTTGGCTTGCTGGTTATGGCTTTATGGACCTCGAGGGTGTCATGCTAAGCGAAGTAAGTCAGGCGGAGAAGGACAGATACCATACATTTGCACTCATAGGTCTAACATAGAAACCTAACAGAGGACCTTAGGGAGGGGAAGAGGAAAAGAGGGTTGGGGAGAGAGAGGGACACAAATCATGAGACACTATTGAATACTGAGAATGAACCGAGGACTGAAGGGGGAGGGGGAGAGGGGTGATGGTCATGGAGGGGGGCACTTGTGGGAAGAAGCACTGGGTGTTATATGAAAACCAATTTGACAATAAACTATTATAAATAAATAAAATAAATGTAATGAAAAGAAAAAAAAAGATTTTTCCCCCTGAAAAAAGAAAACAAAAAAAAGAAAAATCCAAGAGCTAAGGAATGTGGACAGCCTCTAAAAATGGGAAAGGATGAGGAAAGATTTTTCTTTTTCTAGAGCCTCCAAAAAAGAAAGAATCCTGTTGACACCTTGATTTCAGCCCAGTGAGATCTCACACTTGTGAACTACACAACTTTAAGATAATAAACCTGTGTGGTTTTAAGCAATCAGGTTTGTGGCAATGTGTTATAGCAGCTGTAAAAAATTAATGCAAGGCTTTTCTAGCTACAGAGCCTTAGAGTTAGTTACTTAAATTCTCTAAACAACAGTTTTCTCAATATAATGATAGTACTTCGCCCTTGGCTTCTTTTGAGGAATAAGTGAAGGAACTGAATTAAAATGATTAGAACAATGTCTGATGTTATGAACTGAATTGTGTCCCCCGCCCCAATTATATGTTGAACTCCTAACCCCCATACCTCAAAATGTGACCATATTTGGAGACAAGGTCTTTAAAGAGGTGATTAAGGTTAAATGAGGTCTATGGGTGGGACTCTATTCCAGTAGGACTGGGGTCTTTATAAGAGGAAGAGACACCAGGGTTATGTACTCACACCTTCATCTTGGACTTCTAGCCTCCAGAACTGTAAGAAAATAAATTTCTGTTGCTTAAGCCTCCCAGTCTGGGACATTTTGTTATGGCTACCCTAATAGACTTAGACATCTAATCGTACTAGGCGGTCAGTAATGTTGATTCTTATCATGAGCTGTTTCTTATTAACAAATTTGGAAAATAGTATTACCTAGTGGGATTGCATTTAGGAAAAAAGATAATGTGATCTGAGTTCTACTTTTGGCACTGGATCCCTGGTAGTGTCATTTTGTCAAAACATACATGTCATATGTACTCCCCAACTTTCAGTACTGATGTTTTCTCTCTTCTGGTTGGCAATGGTAGATGAAACATATGTGGCTTTCCCCAACCCTCAGTCTCCATAAAAAGACAATAAAAGGGTTTTCTTTTAAAGATATAAAGCTACAAGAACAAAGAGAACAGGAGAGGGAAAGAAAGCAATAAAATGTTTGAAGCTGTGAAGTAAAAGGGTAAAGGATGATTGACTTGGCAGGCCTCAGAACATCGAACCTTAACCCATCCATGGAATTTTCCAGAAGCAAGTTGATATGTACCACAGAGCTGCACAGCGACTCAAGAACTGGCCACACCAGGGATTCATGGAAGTGTGTGTTTGGGGGCAGGTGGAGGTGGTGGCTGAACACCAGAGGACTGAGTGAATATCTATTTACAACAAGGACCCTTAAACCGTCTCTCTTACTTCTCAAGTCTGCTGCTATACCTTCCTTAGAAGTAGAAGATAGAGATGGAATCTCTGGAAAGAGTACCAAAGGGACTTGGGATTGGGGGCCACCTGGATGAAAGGCAGAGACAATGTACTGAAATAGGGAAATTAGATAAAAATTCATAAATTGAATTCTGAGACCCCCTTGTCTTTTCTCTTAGATCCAGAAGTCTGGCAGGCAGGCTTAAAATCGCCAGACCAAAGACTATAAGGACCTTCTTGGAGTAATCTGTCTACTCCATGAGAAAAGGCACTTGGATACTGACACTGTTTGTTCTGACCCACCTACCATGAAGCCTGTTCAACCACCTGCCCTGTGCATGCCCCTTAGGGCTCTATGTGTTGTTTTTAGTATCCTGCTTTTATATATGTGCTGACAGCCCAAGGTTGATTGAAGACGCTTGAAGGAAGCCTTCAACCTGAGCGAAGGAGACCAAAACTAACAAATACCATAAAAGGAAAAGTGGGGGGAGGGGGATTTGAAAAGAGAGACAAGGAGGGAAGAAGTCACTTAAACCAGAAAAATGACTATTATTAATATCTTTGTAGACAAATGAGACTCCACTGCAGCCACAAATTAAGAACAGGTTATTTTTACGAGAATTCATAAAACCTAAAAAGCACTTGAAAATCTAAAAATAAAATAGCAGAAGTGAAAAGCTCAAAAACATTGGCAGATGCCAAGCCAAAAAGCGAATACAAGAAAGCTGCATACGTGATGGCTCACCTGTAAATAAAATTTACTTGGTTATTTTGATGTTATCAGATATTATGATATGAATGTTTCAAAAGGATGGGGGAAGCAAATTTTGTGGTCACACGTGTGCTGTGTGTATGTGTGTGTGTGTGTGTGTGTGTGTGTGTGTGTGTTCTCCAGGAGGGGACAAGAGAACTGAATCCTCATCTTCTACAGCAGGAAGTTAAGACAGAGCATCTCAAATAGAGAAATAGCAGTGTAAGCATATTGTCAATAAATGTGGAGATAATAACCAAAGAAACTGCTGAAAGGGTCAAAGCAATTGTCTTCAGGTGACCGGAACAATTTGTTGAAGTGGCAGGAGTATGTTGGGCCGGCTGATGTTCCTTTAATAAGCTTTGTAAAAATAATTAACTTTTGGGGCACCCAGAGTGGCTCAAAAGCATCTGACTTTTGAGTTTGATATCACAGTTTGTGAGATCAAGCCCTGAATCAGGCTCTGTGCACTGAGAGTGCTGAACCTGCTTCGGATTCTGTTTCTCCCTCTCTCTCTGCCCTTCCCCTGCTCATGCTCTCTGTCTCTTAAAATATAGATAAAGAAACATTTTTTAAAACACTAAAAATGAACTTTTAAAGCTCTGTACATATAACTTTATTTTAAATTTTATTTGTAATTATTGTTATTTTAGAGAGAGAGCACACATGAGTGAGAGTACAAGCAGGGAAAGGGCAGAGGGGGAGAGAGAGAATCCTGAGCAGCCTCCATGCTCAGGCACCCCTGAAAATAAATTTCAAAAAGATTAGGTGTAGGGGCACCTGGGCAGCTCAGTCAGTTAAGCATCTGACTCTAGATTTCGGTCCAGGTCATGATCTCCCAGTTCCTGAGTTCAAGCCCTGCATTGGTCTCCACAATGGCTCCACACTGGGCTCTCCCCCTCACTTTGCCCCTTCCCAACTCAGCCATCGCTCGCTCTCTCTCGCTCGCTCTCGCTCTCTCTCGCTCTCTCTCTCTCTCTCTCTCTCTCTCAGTAAATGAATAAACTTTACCAAGAAAAAGGACTAGAAGTAGGCATTGACACAGTGTCTGGTGCATGGAAGTTACTCTATATAACATCATCATCAGTTTTCTGTTCTTATTTTTTTAGGTTTTTATTGTAATGCCAGTTAACATACAGTGTTATATATTAGTTTTGGGGATACAATTCTATTCTTACTCTTTTACCTCTTTGAATGTTTACAACATTCCAAAAAGCATTCTTTTTTCTCTCCAAAACTCTTTTCTGGTATTCCTCAAAGACACTTTTGAGGAAGTTTTTAAGGCATATTTTCCAGTAGAATGAAGTAGGCATCCTTCCCTTTTTGCAATTAAGCCACCTCCATCCCTCTCCTGATGAAACCAAGTCTAGGACACATGAACTATATTCGCTTAGGCAGAATCTGAGATGAGATGGGTCTGGGCAAGGATGGTGGGAAGGTCACTGGTATTATGCACATGGAATAATGTGCCAGCTGGAGCCCCTAAACTGAAGAATGAGAAACAGAGGACAGGACTTGAGCAGCTCAGTTTCCAATCAGGTAGGAAGTTGGCAGTTCTGATACTTTATACATATACTGCACATTTAATTTGCTTCCTGGTCCTTCTAAGTGGCAACTCATTAACACTGCAAGGTGGATAGCTGGAATTTTACATTCTAACTGAATGCAGATTAGCATAATGGAATGTATGCTTTGGCTGCTTCTCTGAAAAGCTGCCCTGTTTATGAAGCCACCCTGGAAAAAAAGAAGGAGTTGTTTTTGTTTTTGCTTTTGTTTTCAGAAGCAAGAAATAACCACACACTACTATTAGACATTTTCGAGTTTTAACTTTTCAAATATTTTTCATTTATGTTACCTTATAACATTATATATTTCATTAATGTTACATAGGAACATTACATAATGTTGGAAGGACAGATATTTGTGTTTGCACTTGGCAAAGCAGAGAACTGAAGTACAGAGATGATTTACTGATAGTCACACAGCACAATGAGGTAGAATCAAGGACTCCCATCTTGATTCCAAATCTTGAGTTCTCCCTATTATACCAGATAATTCTACAGTCGTTTATTTCCACAAAGATCAAACACAGAGATATCAACTAGCACAGAGGAACACAAAGACTCTATGACGTGCTAAGACCCCATTTAAAAAGGTGGATTAATGGCAAGGAAAAAGTATGGCCAATGGTCTGAAACAATTAAAAGATATCCTGGGGGCGGGAGTGGGGGTGGGGGGCACGGATTGCTCACAGGCAGGCTAAGGATTCCTCTCCAGGGCCATCTGCAGGTACTGGGAGTGGAGAAGCTGCAGGACTGTGCAAGGTTACTCAAGGGCAACAGAGTCCCCTTTCCCACAGAGCACAACCAGGAGAGCTGGGCAGAGAGAAAAAGAATTGGCTTTGTCTCTCATGAGAGTGTTCATCAAATGGTGGTAACTGATAAGGATTTTGAGGCAGAGGCCAGGCTTAGCAGCAGAATGTCATGGCTGTCTTCCTTGGGCAAGAGTCTCTGTCAGATGTTCCCTGCAGGATGACAGGGTTGTCCTTTGAGCCACATCTCAAGGAGGGGCATGAAGGTCCCATCAGTCAGTCAACAGGTGGCTGGTAGTATCCAGGTCTTTCTGGCTTCTCTCTCTACTGTCCCAGATTGCATTCTCCTTTAAGATGTATCATATTTATTAGCTTATGCTTTGCACTTAATGGCAACTCAATAAATATTTTGTTTCATCCATTTATTTTTTAAAGCAAATTTAAAGGTATGTGGTAAGGCTCAACCAAAGGTAAGACAAATAATATTTGTTCATGTTTGAGAAAATGAAGGCTCTTTAATTAAAAAGACAAAAACAAAACCTTCTGTGTATGCAGTCATTCTGCTATGCACAGGGGAGATAAGGAACAGACATGGTCCTGGCTCATTGAGGTTATAGTCCATTGGCAACACACATAGACAAAGATACAAAGCAGTAACAGATGATGGCATGTGCTCCTCTAAAGGAAATGAACAAGGCACAGAGATAGAGAAGTTGGGGAGACCTACTTTGCATAATGTGGTAGGAGTTGGACTAGGTCTTTCTGGGGCGGTACCATTTAGGCTGACACAGAAATGTGAGAGCGAGCCCTGGATGAAGAACCGGTGGACCACTGTTGCAGGTAGAGTGTGTGTGAAGGTTCCGAGGTGACACAGCCTTGGACTGTCGGGGAAAATCAACAACAACTCATATATCAGGGATGCAGAAAATGAAGAGAGAATGGACAAGCAGCAGCAGATTAGCAAAGATGCAGACCATGATGAGGAGTTTGGATTGTTTTCTGAATGCAGTGGAAAAGTTGAAGGACTTTTGAGCAGAAGAGTGCCATAATCTAATTTATATTCTAAGAAAATCATTCTTGCTGATGTGATAGATTATAGGGGGATGGAACAAAAACAAAGTAGCAACCAACCATTAAAGTGGTCCTAGTTACCACATTGGTGGCCCCATTTGGGTGACAATGGAAATGGGAGAACTGGATAGCTTTGAGATATAATGTGCTTGGTTGGTAGAATCACTAGGCATGGCTAGTGGATTGGATGGAAATGGGAGTCAGGACTCCAAAATGGTACCTACATTTCTGGCTTGGGAAAAATAGGTTGATGATGGCACCATTTTTGGAGTTGTAGAAGACTATGAGAGAATGGGATTTGGCAGGTAGATCTAGAAATCAAGTGCTTTTAAGCTATCCCAAAAGTGGTAACTTGCTTGAGGCCACAGAGCTAGAGTGGGAGAGTGGGAATCGATCCTATGATTCCATTATATTTATAAATAAATTATTATGAATTGCCTTGGCTTAACCTTAGCAATGAGGGAAATAAATTTATTGTGATTTACCAGCAATTACATTAAGTCCCAATCAAGCTTTTGTAAAGAAACTGAAGAAAAATAAGAAAAATAATAGAGAGAGGATTGCTAGGACAGTCTATCAGTGGGTGCTTTCTGATCAACATTTATGTGTATAATATAGCTAGGTACCTAGGAGATACCAATATTGACAAGACACAGCTCCTGCCTCCACAAAGCTCAAGTGTAATTCAGCAGTTCCCAAATGATTGTGTAGCAAGAGATATTCATCCATGTTATATGAGAAAATGGTTCCATGGGCAGTTGGTTAAACACAAATAGTCAGATTTCTATATTGCAGGGCTTCTCAGGGCCTTTAGTCAATTAGTATAATTTGTGAGAGCCAAGTGGGGAAAAATATGATTTATAGCACTAATATTATTTGACCAAATAATCTTTATTTGACAGATATTTATCTTATGGCATTATACTTGTATTTCATAGAATAGATTTGAGAGGGGAGGGGCAAGGATGGGGAAGAGTCTGGGACTGGGAGGGAGAGGGGGCTTTGAGGCAGCTGGAGACCTGCCAGAACATGAAAGAATCCAGAAGATGCCAACTTTCAGCTTCTGCATAAGCCAAAAAGGGGACACTTCACTTGAAGGGGAAGGAAGGAGAGGAACAGTGCTGAGCTTGTAAGGGGCAAAGCCACTGTCTCCACAATGCTGTTGTTGGCTCTGTGAGCAGCCCTGAACTCTCCAACCCCTGGCTGATTCCTTACACAGCCAGCCCTCCCGGTGGCTAGATCCTCCGGTATCTGGACCAGGTTAGTCTGAACCAGTTTGCTCCTTGTCAGCAGGCCTCTGCCCTGCCCTTCCAGGCTCAGCCTTTTGCCTTCCCCAAATGTGTCTGCCTCTGGAAGCCTCAGACATCCTGTAATTATTGAAAGGAACCCATAGAGGGCCTGGGAGCAGGTACAGGTCTCTGGTATGTCCACACCTATCCCTAGACATGAGCTTAGTGAGAAAGAACGTTTCCTAGAATGTTAGAAATTAGGAAACAAGTGCCCAAGCTTGAGGAGTTGGAGATAGAACCCAAATAAAAGCCTCTGTAATAGTGTTATATTAATGGCTGAAGTACCCACAGTTGAGTATCTGTCCAGATACAGGGCTTTACCAGCATCATCTCTACTAAGCCTCAAAAAAATCCCATTAAACAGGTATAATTAGGACTCCCATGTTTAGAACAATAAAGAGGCCAGAGAAGTGAAATCTCTGACCCCAAGTCACACAGGGAGTGGCTGCAGACCCAGCACAAGAACCCAGGACCAACCAAGTACAGGGCCACTGTTCTCAATCCCTGTCTGTGCACTAACTGCTTGACGTCAGCTCCCGTCCTCTGCTCACATGTCTTAATCTGCTGCATCGATAAACCAAATATCAGAGCTTGCAACTTGAATGAACTATACACTCCCACTGAAATTAATTGTCAGTGCTTTTTAAAATTGGAAGCAAATATGAACACAGAGTTTCCCCAAAGGTTAATTAATTCAGCTCAATCTGACAAGTGCTTTTTGAGAATCAACTCGGTGACAGACATGGATTTCAATGCTTTGGGGGAGGTGGGGGGTGAAAGAGGGAAGGAAATGGGTCTGTATTGTCAAAGAGCTTTTTAACTATAAGAGAAAACATCCAGTGACCAGAACTGGACATGCATGTTTTTTAAATGACCTAGCTGGGAAAAAAGATGGATAAAAATATTGTCCAAAATGAACACAAGCCAGGCTAACATTTCACTGGGCTCAAGTGTCAGGCGGCGACATACTCATGCCTCAGTCTCTGGGCTCTGCTCTGTCTCACCATGGCAACCGCCAGGGCTCTCATCTGCCAGATGGTTTTTATATCCTCTGAATGTAGCTAGAGAAGAGAACATGCATCGATGGATGGCTGAAGTTTCCTCATTCTCTCTGCAGCCTGAATGTGTCTCTCAAAAGGAGTCCCTTTATAAGCAGCACGTCTTCAGAAATTAAATGTTCCTACTGTGTATCAGAAGATGGATGTCTGAATCAGGTGCAGACCAAATCCCAAGTACTGCCGGTCCACCCTGCAGACTCCCATTCCTGGTATCTATCTGCTTGGGCTACCATAACAAAGTACCACAGACTTGGTGGCTTAACCAACAGAAATTTGTTTTCTCACAGTTCTGGGGTCTGGCCGTCCAAGATCAAGGTATTCAGCAAGTTTGGACTCTCCTGACCTCCCTCCTTGGCTTTCCAGATGGCCACCTTCTTGTGTCCTCACATAGTCCTTCCTCTGCACACACATTCTTGGCGGCTTTCTGTGTGTCCCAACTTCTTCTTTTTATAAGAGTACCTGTAGATGGGATTATGGTCCATCCTGTTGGCCTTATTTTAACAGAATCACTTCTTTAAAGGTCCTTTCTCCAAAAGCAGTCACATTCTTAGGTAGGAGAAAGGGCTTCAATGTATGAATGGAGAAGGGGGGCACAATTCAGTTTATAACACCAGACATTACTCACTTATTTGTATTCTTTCACTTATTCCTTAGTAAGCCAAGGGCTAAGTTCTACTATTTTTATTTATTGAGGAAACTGTTGAAATTCTCAGAGAATTTAAGTAACTAACTCTAAGGCTCAACAGCTAGAAAGGGATTGTATTAATTTTCCACAGCTGTTGTAACATTCTACCACAAATTTGGTGGCTTCAAATTACACTGGATTATTATCTTACAATTATGCAGTTCACAAGTTCCAGATGGATCTCACTGAGATGAAATCAAGGTGTCATCAGGATACATTCTTTTCTGGAAGCTCTAGAAAAAAAAATTCTTCCTCTCCCTTTCCCACTTCTAGAGGCTGCCCACATTCCTTAGTTCTTGGACTCTTCATTTTCAAAGTCATGACCAGGAGGTCAAATTCTTCCCATATTGCATCATGTTGATCTTTCCCACTAGACTATGAGCTCTCTAAGGCCAGGGACTATGTTTTTCATTCCTGTAATTTCAGTGCTAGCACAATGCTTGCATATTGCAGGAGCTCAGTAAATTAACTAAAGAAATAAACATTAAAAGATGAATGAACAGGAGCACCTGGGTGGCTTAGTCGGTTGAGTGTTCAACTTCGGCTCAGGTCACCATCTTGCAGTTTATGAGTTCGAGCCCTGTGTCAGGCTCTGTGCTGACAGCTCAGAGCCTGGAGCCTCCTTTAGATTCTTGGTCTCCCCCTCTCTCTTCCCCTCCCATGATCATGCTCTGTCTCGCTCTATCAATAATAAATAAAAATGTTTAAAAAAACTTTAAAATTTTATAAAAAGATTAACGAATAAAGCTGGCAGAGAACAAGAAACTTGGATTTTTTCTGGTTCTCTTACTATTCTCCTATAGGAGCTGGATAAATTTATTTTGTTTCTCTGGAATTCATCTTTTCATTTGCATTTGGAAGGTATTTGTCTAAGCCTTAACATCTATGTCACTTCTAACCTCTCATGACTCAGCCAAGCTACCAGCAGTTTCTTCTTTGTTTTTATTTTGGTTTTTCTCTTCCACAAAGGCTCCGGTTTCTCACAGCTCCAGAGAGCTTGATTCTTGTCACTTGTCAATCATGCCTATCACTGCTTTGTCTCCAAACCATTCCTTACTTTCTCATCCTTCCCAGATTATTTCCTGGCCTGTGCTCAAGCCATTAACTCTGCCTTCTTCTATAAGCTCTTTTCATCACTGGAGCCTCAAAGCAATTTGTTTCCCCCTGTGAAATGCTCCCAGCCACTCCAGTCCCCAGAGCTCTCTCCTACCTTGGCATCGATCACCATAGCACTCAGAGAAAAAAGCTTAAGTATCTCTGCATCAGAAGTAAAGGAACAAAGGAGTTATTCATTCATTTAACAAATATTTGTTGAGCATCTCCTATTTTCCAGTATTCTGCCAGTTGCTGGGATACAATAATGAGCAAAGCACACATAGTCCCTGGCCTGAGGGAAACTGTGTGTCTGCACATTCTGGATAACAAAATAGCAAGTATGGAGATATTGCAAATATCAAATAGCTAGAGGGTAGGGAGGGATGTGAGAGATGATTACAAAGGGGCAACAGGAAACTTTTGGGAGGTGATCATATGTCATCCATCATCCTGATCATGAAAATTTCAGGGATGTATACATATCTCAAAATTTAACAACTTTGGGGCACCTGGGTGGCTCAGCCAAGGTTAAGCATCCAACTCTTGACGTGGGCTCAGGTCATGATCTCACAGTTTGTGAGATTGAGCCCCATGTCAGGCTCTACACTGATGGTACAGAGCCTGCTTGGGATTTTCTCTCTGCCTCCCTCACGGTCCCTCCCCTGCTCACATGCAGTTGGTCTCTCTCTTTCTCTCAAAATAAACAAATAAGCATTTAAAAACTTGAAAAAATTATCAAATTATACACTTAAAATATGTGCATTTTATTGTATGCCAAGCATACCTTGATAAAGCTGTCAAAATTTTTAATTTCTGGGGCGCCTGTGTGGCTCAGTCGGTTAAGCCTCCGGCTTCGGCTTAGATCAGATCTCACGTTCGTGGGTTCAAGCCCCGTGTCATGCTCTGGACTGACAGCTAGCTCAGAGCCTGGAGCCTGCTTCCGGTTCTGTGTCTCCTTCTCTCCCTGCCCCTCCCCGTCTCATGCTCTCTCTATATATATCAAAAAAAATTTTTTTAATTTCTAATTAAGAAGAAATAAGATTTGTGTTTGTGTACATGGGGTGTGTGTGTGCATGTGTGTGTGTGCACAAGTGTGTTTGTGGGGGGGGCAGTGGGGAGGAAAGTGTCAGGAAGCTTTTTAAAGATGCAAAAAGAGGACAGACCTGTTAGATATTTTATCACCTTAAATATCAGAGCTTAGAAATTGTCCAGACCATGGGGGTATGTGGGTAGCTCAGTTGGTTAAGCATCTGACCCTTGGTTTAGGCTCAGGTTATGATCACATAGTTCATGGGTTCGAGCCACGTATTGATGTAAAGCCTGTTTGGGATTCTCTCTCTCTCTTCCTGTCTCTCTTTGCCTCTCCCCTGCTTGCACTCTCTCTCAAAACAAATAAATAAACTTAAAAAAAATTTGTCCTATCTCCTAAAAAAAAATTGTCTAGACCCACACTTCTGTTTCTATCTGGGAGTCTGAGGCCCAGAGGGTCATAATGGTTTTCCTAAGGTCCTATAACTCTTTTCTGGTTATTAATACTATGAATAACAACTGTGCTCATTTAGGCAACCACTAAGAACCGTCCTGTAAGAGGTGCTTGAGGTCCATTATCTCACCTGTCTTCACAGTTTCCTGTCTAAGTAGGCATCATTATTCCCATTTATGAGGAATGAGGAAACAGGCTCAGTTAAATACCTTTCTGAAACCCATAAGACTAGAAAATTGAAGGGCTGTGATTTCAATCCAGGTCAGTCTGAGTCCAAAGGCAGAGCATTTTTCATTTTAACAAAGCCTAGCATTAGTAATTACCTAAAAGCATTTTGATTCCAAGTACAAGGCAAAATTATCATACATAGATTTTATTTAATAAATGTATGAACAGGGCCTGTGAGGATGGTGAAAATGTTCTGGAACTACATAGTGGTGATGGTTGTACGTCACTGTGAATGTACTAAATGTCACTGAATTGTTCATTTTTAAATGGTTGATTTGATGTTATATGAATTTCACCTCAATAAAAGGCAAACGTATTTAATTTTAGTTAAGATAAAACATCTACCTTTCTTTATCATTGAACTTGAAAAAGTGGAGGTATCATTCTCAGCTCTGTATTTTATTAACAGAGCTATTATTTTGACAGCCCTCTGGAAATATTCTTTATTTTTTAAGCTTCAGAATAATAACATATGACAAATCAGAGCACGTTAGCAGGGCCAAGAGTATGGCAGAAAAAGCTCTCAACCGTAGTCAGGGGGGGGCGGTGTGGAGTTGGGTGGGCTGGGAGTTTACCTATGATCCACCTTAAATAAGCCTCTTTGCTCTTTGAAAGCTTAGTTTTCTTTTTTCCTTTTTTTTTTTTTTTTTTAATTTTTTAACCTTATTTATTTTTGAGAGACAGAGAGACAGAGCATCAGCCGGGGAGAGGCAGAGAGAGAAGGAGACACAGAACTGGAAGCAGGCTTCAGGCTCTGAGCTGTCAGCCCAGAGCTTGATACGGGGCTCAAACTCACAAACTGCGAGATCATGACCTGAGCCGAAGTCAGATGTTTAACTGACTGAGCCACCCAGATGCCCCAAAAGCTTAGTTTTCTTAAAGTGAGGATGGTACAACCTGCTTGGCTTGCCTCAAAGGTTTATTGTGAGGCTCAGATAAGAGACCCAGTTGGAAGCTCTTTGTAAATAGCTAAGCAAAATTGAGGCATTATCATTATCATCCCAAACAGTGTAATTTAAGGGAAAGAGCTCTTCCTTTGCACACCTGCTGGTAGAAAGTGTAGAGATGATGTTCACAAAGCATCTAATGAGGTGGTAGTGAATCTGGACAGCTTCTGTGACTCATGCGGCCAATATAATATGGCCAGCCATACTGTGCCAGTTTCCACACTCAATATTTTAAAAACTGGCATCTTCTAATTCCCATCTCTTCCTGTCAAACCTGGAGAAATCAGTTGTTATGTAGAAATCTGACTATCTTGAGACCACCATGCTATGAGGAAGCCCAGACTAGCCACATGGAGAGGCTGGGTGGGTAAAGAAACTATATTGGATATTGACAGATGTGATGTGGAAAAAAATCAAGGAACCCAGTGGAAAGTAAAATCTGCAACCCCAGATATATGATCTCCAGTTCTTGGGGCCACCCCGGCTGAGACCCCAGTCATTGTGAGCAGAAATGAGCCTTCCCTATGGAGCCCAACCTAAATCCTTACCTACAGAATCATGAACATATTAAAATGATGGTTGTTTTACTCCCCTGACTTCCAGGGTGGCTTGCTCTTCGGCAACAGGTAACTGGAAAGCAAGAGAGGGAAAGAGCATGGACCCTAGAAGCAGGCTGATTTGATTCCAGGCTCATCCACTCACCTACTCATTGTGTGGTCTTGGACACCTTGATTAGCATCTCTGAGCCTCAGTTTTATCATCTATTCAGTGGGAACAATCACACCTACATTGCAGAGTTATCATCTTAAGGAATATACAAAATGTGTGGACTTGCAGGCATATAATAACATTAATAAGTAGTACCTATAAGAGTTTCTATTTAATTCTTGCTGAGCTTTTAGTTCTCCCACATGGAAAAACATGGAAACATTTTGGAAAACGTTTCTGCACTTACTTTTTTTAGTTTAATTCAACTGTATCCAAGTAGGCTGCCAGATTGCTTTTCTAACTTGAGCTCCTTTCCCAGGACTATACCCTTTTGGGGGCTGCTTTTCTCTTTCTGTCCCTCCAGCACAGTTTCCAGCCCTCTTATCCCCCTTTCCCTTTGAACCAGGGGCTCCGTATTGGATATTTAGAGGCTCAAGGCCACGAAAGGCTTCCAGAGTTAGGAGCCATAGGTCAGGATGGGGGGGTGGGATGGGGTCAGTCCTTTGGACTGTTTTAGATAATTAAACTGCTGGCTGAGAGCCTGGCAGAAGGCATGAGGTTTTGGTTTGCAGCCAACTTTAGACAGGGCACCCTGGGCAATCAGTTCCTGTGTTGCCACTGTCAATCTTGGATGGGGTCTGTCTGGGGCTTTGGCAACAATGGGACTGTCGAGTGTCCCCCTCCCACTTGCTGCTCTGCTCCTTTATTTGCTTTCTCCTACCGTAGCCACTGCTCGACATTAGGGCAGGGTGGGGGCGCAGGCTGACAGCCCCCCTCCCAAGGCTCTTTAATTTCCTGTCCTTCCAAATCTAAGCTGCCTCTTAGGACCTGTTTAGAAAGTACATTTATCAGTTCCAAACACCAACAGCAGGATTGCCAGGGATCATGAGCGGCCGGGCAAGAGATTGGAAACGTGGCTTTTTTATAAATGTTTCAATTAACTATACAGAACTTTTCTCGCTTCTGTTGCCCTCCATCTATAACAAAGTACAAGTGGGGAAAAGATGAGCTGCAGAGAGAATAGAAGAGAGCAAGAGGGAGCTCTCCCTTTGGGCAGCGGGCCTCGCTCGCCACGGCCATGTGAGGAACCTGGGTGGCCCTGAGCAGTCGGACCTGGCCCCCCCTCAGATAAAAGGCATCCTGGTTGGCCTCGAGCCTGTGAAACACCAGCTGGAGCACTGCAGTCTTGACATTTATTTCCCCTTCTTCCTGTAAACACAGTAACCCCTTAATTAGTGCCCAGCCATCTCTGACGTCAGCCGGCAGCTCTCCTGTGGGCAGCGACCCATTTATCACCAGCTAAAACCCGCCCCACTTCCAGGAGCCATTGGTGCCCCCAGACGGTTTTCTCTGTCTGGAAAGAAAGAGCCAGAAGGGAGCCACAGCAGTGAAAGGGGGAAAATGCTCACCCCAACGGACCAGAGCTCGTTTTCTCAGGAGCTGCTGGCTGTTCACAAATCCCCAACCCGTAGCCTAGAGACCCGTGCAACGTTGCCGTGGGCTCCTCTTCCCTCTGCATTCCTCGAAAAGAATTCACATCCGCTGAACCAGGAGCTTCAGAGAACCCTATTGTATATCCCCGCTTTTATTCCCATTTCCCAGAGTCTCAGAGATGTTCCGATCACATAGCTTGTGTTTATTTCAGTACAAAAATTACCATGAACTTGGTGGCTAAAAACAGCAGGAATTTATTCTCTCACGGATTTGGAAGCCAGAAGTCAAAAGCCAAGGTGCCAACACAGCCATGTTCTCTGCTAGCTCTTAGGGACGACTCCTTTCTTGCTCATTCTAGCTACTGGTGGCTGCAGACAGTCCTTGGTGTTTCTTGGTTTATGGCAGTGGAACTCCAACCTCTATTTTCACATGATCATCTTCCTCATCTGTGTCTCTGTGTCCAAATTTCTCTCTTGTTCTAAGGACACCTTTCATTGGATTACAGCCCATCCTAATCCAATATGATCTCATCTTAATTTGATTTTATCTGTTAAGGCCCTTCTTCCAAATAAGGAAACATTCACAGGTTTGGAGTGATCCTGAATTTTGGGGCGATGCTATTCAACCCAGTACACCTGTTAAGTAGCCAACCTCAGATTCAAGCCCAGGTCTCTCTGAGAGTTGTGCTCTTATACCCACCAAACTGCTGCCAGAAATGGACTCATGGTGCAGTGTGTGTGTCTAGGGAAACCTAGAATTTGGTCTCTGGACAATGGCAGTGACATTTCCTAGTGGGTCTTGGTAGTACAGGCACGCATGTGACTCTACTCTGTGTCCCAAATGATCTCTGACACTTAACCCTTCTCTATGGGGATTGCTCCTTCTGTCTCTATTTGCCACCAGTATTACTAAATCAGTCAGAAAAAGTAGGCATTGTGGTATGAGAAGACAGCATGAGGTGCTAGAATGAACACTCAGAGGGGAGAAAGGATGCCTAGTTTGAATCCCCTGTCACTGCTATAGTGGGGAAAAATATTTTCCCTCTATCCTTCTGGGTTCTTGGCTGAGATCCCTATAATAAAAGATATATTAGCAAGAGAGAATCAAACAGAAGTTTATTAACATGTATATTTCATGCAAGATACCCAGAGAAAAATTAATAACTCCCTAAGGTGGTTTAGAATCTTGGCTCAAATACTATCTTCAGCTGAAGACAAAAGGAAGAAAGGTATACTTACGGAAAAGTTATCAGGAAAAGCAAGGTAAAAAGAGTAAGTTTTGTTATGTCATGCCTTCTCTTATTTATAAGGGTTTCAAGTTATTTCCAGGAATTAACCTTTGTTCTTCCTGATAGAGAGGGGCAGAGGGACACCTTGGTAAATTTATATCCTGCTTTTAGGCGACGAGGAAGAAGGCAGAGAGCTTCCCTTACACCTGCTTCTTCTCAGTTGCCTTCAGCAATAATAATCAATAATCCTTAGGCTGAAGTGGTGTATTTGGGGTGACATATTCTGTTACCCTTCATCTGCTAGCTGTCTGTCCTTTGGCGAGTACCTTTACTTCTCTGAGTCTTTCATCTCCTCTGTATACAGTATCTCAAGCTCTTCCCAGAGACCAAATGGTATTAGGGAATACTTGAATTTACTTATGTTGTACAAAGCTACTTGAAGCATGACAGGCATGATTAGAGAAAAATAAGGACGTAGACAGAACCTTTCTGGGAGATTCTGAAGGAGACTTCTGCAGACTTTGAAGGACTTTGAAAGTGAGGGCATGGTTATTATAATATCTTCATTTTCCCTGAACACGTATGGCTCTCTTTTTCCTAGCTGTAAGAGTGTCATTGGAGTGTCCATAGGCCCATAATTTGTAATTAGGGCCATTTTTGACAAGTTGGGAGAGAGAGAATTTTATGATATAATTAGGTAAGAGACAGAAAAGGATCCTGAGTAAAGGAGAGTGTGTGTTTGTGCGAGAAGCACATGGCTGGTGATGTAGCGCACTGGTTTGTAAGCAGTGAGTGGCAGGGAAAACACGGATATCATGTTCCTCATGAAGAGGAAAAAAGGAGGTGGTGGGCGAAATGCTGGATGAACCAGTTCTTCATGCTGTGCTTCCAAAGACAATATCAACCCAGTGTGATTTGCAGCAGAGGAAAGTGTATCTCTATGTATGAGAGGAGAGAGAGATCAATGACGCCTCTGCTGTTGTTGTTTTTTAATGTTTTGTTAACAGAGGACGTTCTTTTTTCTTAATACCTCAATTCTTTCGTAACTGGGGTGCAATTTTGATGCCTTGATCAATCATATATGACTCCCTCTGTATCCCGACTTCGAAAGTAGAGCTCTTCAGGTTGTCTGTATGAGCGCATTTACAAGGCAATATATGAATAGTGATGACCACCGCACCCCCCACACCCAAAACTGGTGCAACACAGCAGCCCTGCCTGAAGCACTTCTCAGTTCTCATTAGCATTCAATTCATTTTGAAAGAGAGCTTCAGGCAAGCCAGGAGCAAGATTTTCTTCAACGTGAAAAAGGCTAACTAACAAGAAGCCTATTAAATAGGTCTTAACAAGATTTTCAGTGTCTTAGATTTTAGTTTTAAGTAAGTCAAAAGTCAAAGAAAACTGCTAAAATAGTTCCTACTTAGACACATTCCAATTCTGTTTAATTCAGACAAGTGTCAACTATTTTACTGGTTTAAGATGTCTCTGGACTGACATCTCCCAAAGTATGTTCCATGAAACACAACTAACAGGGTTATTTGATGAAAGGGTTCTGAGGTTAAATGAGTCTGGAAACACTAGGTAGCCTAGGTTTCTTTACTGCAAAGTCTGGGAAATATGAATGTCCTAATGAGGAATTAGATCAGCAGAACTCTATTTTCAGGAAGGATATCACAGCCTGGTCTTGTGTTAACACACCTTGGGAAATCTTCCAGATGATTTTTGATCTTGGCCAGGATCACCTGTCAATACACATATCAGTTGGGGATACAATATATGTCACTAAGCAGAATTGGGGAGGGGGCAGGGCACATTATATATCTCATAGGGGAAAAAGTAAGCCTGAATTTTACAGTATTCTGTGTCACTGACCTTCAAAGAATAGAAGTAAGAGCAGATATTCAGCTCCTGAAGGACAAGGATCAGGCCTCCCTCCTCAGTGTTTAGGGTAATACCCAGCACAAGTTGGTATTCAAGAAGAGTTTGTTGAAATAAATGTAATGCACAAGTGTTCATATACATGGGCTACCTCACATGGGTGTGTGTGGAAAATATATGCATGAGCAACTACATTCACTTAATTCATCTCTAGCTCTGCATGGATGGAGAACCTTTTATCAGCAACATGGAGAATATAGTACTTCTTGGTTCTACTTTCCTCTGAAAGCCTGTCACACCATGATGAGGAGACAATCAGCCTTGCTGCTGAGGCTGAGAGCCACTCACAGGTGACCTCTTCCTCATGAAAATTGTTATCGTCTTCACAATGCCTACCCTGGAACTTCCCAGCCACCACAGAAACAGGGTGGCAACCAATGTCATCCTTGCACCTGGCTGATGGTGGAGCAGTGCCGTGCAGCTCCAGAAACAAATAAATATGACTTTTACCTACCTCTTTTGGAAGAAAAACTAGGCAGCCATGACTTGCTGCGAGTCAAATCCCCCCCCCCCAAATTATCTTTCATTTGGGTTTTACATAATTTCCATAGTCTAAGGGGGGAAAGGAGGGATCACCCCCCAGAGAGAAGCCCAGAGAGTGTGCCAGAATTTTTCTGATTCTCTCTTAGCCTGTGCCAGCAACAATGTCCAGCATGCTAAGTATTTTGTGGAGCTATTTCTCTTTTCTAAAATGCCAATGCTCTTATAATCTCAAGGAAGAATCTGAGCTCAGGGGAGCATTTGGAGCGAAGCTTAGTTGTAATGACACCAGTATTGATTTTTTTACCTGCCACTCTCTGAGCTGTGCAAAGACCTGGAACTTTCAAAGAAACAGTGCCTTTATGTATTACCCCATCTTTGGACTGAAATCTCCATATTAACAGGGCTAAACTAGTTGGGAGAGAGATGTTGTTTTTGTTTTTGCTTTAACTTTCTTATTAAGAAAAAAAATCTTAATATACCCCAAAGTAAGATCATTCAGTAACAGGCTGTCACATGGTTTCATCTTTCCCTACTCCCTTTTCTTGCTGAAGTTTAAAACAAATCACCAGAAGACCTCATGTCATTTCATGCCTACCTACTTGAGGACATATCTTCCAAAAAAAAAATAAATAAATACTAATATTTCATCCAGAGTATGACATCATACCACACAGTGGGTTATCATATTTGAAATATTCAGGGTGTTTTCCAACTCCTCAGTTCTCTTTTTGATCATTGTTTTATTAAAATTAGGATCTTAAAAAGGGTCAGACATTTCGTTTAGTTGTATATCTCCTAAGTTTCTTTTGATCTAGAGCAGTACCCTCTCCCCTATTTTCATTCCCTTTTTTGGGTCATTTCCCTTCCACCCAGGAAAAGGGGAACTTTAAACTCCATAGAAGAGACCCCTAGTTGCCAACATTATTATAATCCTTTTTCAAAAGAATGGAACTTTAAGTTGGACTCGATGTGAAAACCACATATTTCTGGCGCTCTCACAGTTAGAGGCGGCCATCTGTGCAAAAGTGACAGTAAACTTGGCAAGTTCTGGATGGTATCCTTCAAGGAGAGAAGCATACTTCCCTCTCTTGTTCTTGTTCCCCATAGCCTGAACTACTGACACGCTGTGAGCCTTCTTTGACCATGCAAACAGGACAGCACCCCAGGGATGGCCGAGCCCTAGAACACAAGGACGCGGGATCCCTGCTGATTTCATAGAGCAAGGGCTCCTTTGCAGCTCTGGCTTTGACACAAGAGATAAAGGTCTACCGTTTCAGCCACTCTTACTGTGGGACTATGTCACAGCAGTTACACATCCACAGTTACAAATTTAATATCCATATCGCGTATGTCTTTGACCTAATTTTCTATTCCTAAGCCTTTGGGGAGGTATTTTATTTCACTAATTCTGGGTTTCCTCCAATATTAAAAGGAATGATAGCTACACTTATCTCATAGTGTTACATTAATGCATGCATCCATTTTGTCAACAGATACACAGTACTAGGTGTCAGTTAATGGGCTGGACGCTGACTGGCAGTCTAGTGTCAAATAAGACACTCTTCTGGCCCTACAGGAGGTGACAGTCTATCAAGTGAGGTAACAAGTGTCATACCTTAGAGTGTGACAGTTTTATAATAGGGGAAAGTAGGCACAGTGTGCTGCAGGGAAGGACTTCCAGCTGTGTCAGGGAGGAGCTTAAAGGGGGAATTCCAGATGGGGAGTATTTGAGCCTGAGGGAGGGCTAGAATTATAGCAGAGAAGCTGACATGCCCTAAAGACATCCTATGTGGTTGGCAGCTTGTATATTATTGGGAGCTATGCAGACTGCTTGTTGTCTTTCTTTCTTACTCACTTGAAACGTATGTTGGTGTCTTCCTTTGCACCAGGCACTGTGCTAAATGCTACCTGTACAGTGATGACTAAAACATGGCCTGTGTTCTGCTTGGGGAAAATACACAGTCTAGTGAGAGACACAGATGTTAAGAGATAAATTATAAAATGCAGTGTGAAATACTTTAACAGGACCCCGAATGCAGCAGTCAGACAGAACAGATAAAAATAATAGTAATTAACATTTACCAAGCTCACTAGGAGATCAGCACTTATGCTAAATACAGTACACACATATCTGATTTTTTATTTTTTTATGTTTTTTTAATTTATTTTTGAGAGAGAGAGACACACACACAGCATGAGCAGGGGAGGGTCAGAGAAAGAGGGAGACAGAGCCTGACGCGGAGCTTGAACCTGACTGAGCCACCCAGCACCCTGTTTTTAATGTTAATAACAATAACACAGGGTTTGATCCAGACACTCTTCAAAATGCTTTGAATGTATTAATCCATTTATTCTTCACAATAATAATCTAAGAGATAAATAATATTATTATCTTCATTTCTCAGGTGAGAAAACTCAGGCACGGAGTAGTTAAATAACTTGCCCTGAGCCATGTGGCTGTGAGTGGCATAACCAGGATGTGAATGAACTTGGGCTGCCACGCTGCACTCTCAGCCCCTGCACAGCACCTAATTAAGCAGGGAGACAAGGGCAGGCTTTTGGGGAGATGAAAGTTGATGCGGACTTGAGCTACCGCAGAACAATAGTGATGGAGGAACCACTGTAGCCATGGGAAGGAGGACCACGGGATTTGGTGGCTTATTAGGTACTGGTGAGTGGTGGAACCTGGGTGCTGATGAGGAATTTTGGTAAGGTCTAGCCTAGGAGAAGGGAGAATAGTAATATTGTCCATCAGGAACATGAAAAGATGGAGAAAAAGAAAGATAAAGAACTTTGTTTTGATCAAGTTCCCTTTGAAAGATATGATGGATAACCAAATGCAGATTAGTAGCTGGAGGTCAGAGAAGAAGATATGGCCAGAAACAGAGACTGGGCAACCACCAGCATGGTATGACTTTTCTGGAAGCCTTTGATGAGATCACCGATACGGCATATGTGTGGCAAGGATAAGGGAGACCCAAGAATGGAACCAGAAGAAACCCTAACACTTAAGGGCAGACTGAGTTGATAATAAAAGAGATAGTACCAGGTGGAAAGGTTTTCTCTTCATGTTGCCATCAACGAGGAAATAAATTCTGGAGCTCTAGCAGCCATGTTATAACTGTGAGATAATAAGAGGAGGGGAAGACCAAGAGAATCATAGGTATGTTTCTCCTAGGATAGTCAGGGACCAAACCACACTAGCATTTTTCTTTGTACAGATTTCTCAGTAGGAACCCATTCAACTATACAGTTTATCATTAGCTATTAAGTGAGAATAGCTATCACAAAGGACAGTTGTGAAAGCTAAGCCCAGATGGAACAGCATTTGTCATATATTCCACATTCCTTGAGCAGATATAGCATAAAGATATATGATAAATTGGGGCACCTGTGTGGCTCAGTCAGTTAAGTGTCTGATTTCTGCTCTGCTCATGGTTTGTGGGTCTGAGCCCCACATCAGGCTCTGTGCTGACAGCTCAGGACCCAGGGCCTGGTTTGGATTCTGTGTCTCCCTCTCTCTCTGACCCTTCCCCTGCTTGTGCTCTGTCTCTCAAAAATAAATAAATGTTTAAAAAATTCAAAAAAAGAAAATATATGGTAAATTGTTCTTAAGCATTTATCTCACAATCTGGGAACAGAATCAAAGAAAACCAATGGTTGGATATCTCCAGAATTGGGAACCAACTGCAAGGGATAGGATAAAGAGAATGGATTATACAGAGTAGATGGTGAAAATATGCTTTCTTTGCCCACTGGGTCCAAAGTGGGTAGGGAAAAAGATGAATCCAGGTGGGTGTTGACATCTCAGATCTTCCCACCCCAACCACCCATGAAGAGGTTGAGTCTGCAGTGAGGACAAAGTACAGGACCAGTACTTAAAACAAGGTAGAGGGTCAGATCTTGTGACCATAGAAAGGGTCCCCATAATTTAACATTTCAGAGGTAAAGGGGTTTCAAATAACAACAAGTACAAAAGTGAAGGATTGTAAGGCAGGGGAAGGGAATTCTGCCAAAAAAATTAAAATTAATAGTTAACGTTTTGTTTTCATCCTTGACTACCAGATTCCAGGTATGTTGGCTTGCTAAGGCTTCCATAACAAAGTGCCGCAGACTGGGAGGCTTGAAAGGCAGGATTAATTTTCTCACAGTTCTGGAGGCTAGAAGTCCAAGAGCAAGTTATGAGCAGGAAGTATTTTCTGGGGTCTCTCTCCTTGGCTTGTAAATAGCTCTCTTCCCCCTGTGTCTTTATATGGTCTTCCTTCTATACTCTGTGTCCTAATTCCTTTCTTTTTTTTTTTCTACTTTCTTTTTAGAAGAGATTGTATTGGGTCCCACCCTAATGTTCTCATTTTACCTTACTTACCTCTTTAAGAGTCTATCTCCAAACACAGTCACTCTCAGAGGTAGTGGGCATTAGAAACTTCAGTATATGCATATGGGGAGACAGGGTGTCATTTAACCCATAACATCAAGCAAGATGTTATTCTTTTTTCTATATATGAATGCTAAGTTTCTCTGTGCAGCATTTAGTTCTCATACAACCCTATTGAGAACAAAGGTACTTTTTAAATGTTTTTACATATAAAAAGCTAATATTTGGAGAGATTAACTAATATGCTCAATATCTTATACAGTTTAGGCTATTATAAGAAGATACCATAGACTGGAGTGGCTTAAACAACAATCTATTTCTCACAGATCAGTACTGGAAAGTCGAATATCCAGGTGCCTGCAGAATTGGTGTCTGGTGAGAACCCTCTTCCTCATTACAGATGGCACCTTTTCTCTATGTCTTCACAGGACAGAGATAGGGATCTCAAGTCTCTTTTAATTACAAACATGTTTATCCCATCATTAAGGCCCCACCCTCATAGTCTAATCCAATCCTAATAACCTCCCAACAGCCCACCTCCAAATACCTTTCCACTAAGGATTAGAGCTTCAACATATGAATGCGGGTTTGGGGAACAAATATTCTGTCCACAGAGCACAATGCACTCTGCTGCTATCTGGTGTTAATGTTCAAGTTCAAATCCATCCGATTCCCAAGGCCCTATCACTTTTTTCCTCCCATGCTTTTTCCTCTAATTTAAAATTTATATCCTCTCCTCTTCCAGAATGGATTACAGGGGACATCCTGCCGTTATTTCTAACATCAGTCAAAAATACTTTTTATGCCCAAGTTCTGTGTTTTGAGAGTAATAACAAGTAGAGAGGAGGGGCCATCAGTCATGAAAGGGAGCCAAAAAAGAAGTTTTAAAGAAGACAGTATGAGGAGAAGAACTAAGTGATCTCCTAAAAAGGACTATGAACGAAGTATTCCTCCAGGATGCATTGCTATTTGCCTTCAGTATTACTTCTCTATTGCTGCAGTATCAAATTACCACAACCTTGGTGGCTAAGGACACCACAAGTATCTAATAATTCTGGCGGTCTGAAGTCTGAAATTAGTCTTAGGAAACCAAATCATGGTTTTGGCTGTGCTGTGTTCCCTCTGGAGGCTCCAGGAAAGGATCCATTTCCTTGACTTTGCCAGCTATGAGGAGCTGCCTGCATTCCTTGGCTCATGGCTACTTCCTCCATCTCCAAGATGCGTCTCTTCAACCTCTGTTTCTATTGTTACATCTCCTTTTCTCACCATGGCCCTCCTGTCCCCCTCTTATAAAAACCCTTGTGATTGCATTAGACCTATCTGAGTAATCTAGAATAATCTTCCCAAGGCAAGACCCTTTTCTGGGGCACCTGGGTGACTCAGTCGGTTGAGCATGTGACTTCCATTTAGGTCATGATCTCATGGCTCGTGAGTTCAAGCCCACATTGGGTTCTCTGCCATAGCACAGAGCCTGCTTCGGAAACTCTGTCCCCCTTTCTCTGCCCCTCCCCTGCTTGCACTCTCCCAAAAATAAATAAATATTTAAAAATATGAAAAGATCCTTAATCACATTTACAAAGTCCCTCTTCTCCATGTAAGTAACATATCCATAGGTCCCCAGGGATTAGAGCATGGTCCTCCTTGTGAGACCATTATTCAGTCTATACACCTACTACTAATGATTGTCCTTGAGTGAATAGTTGAATTAGGAGGGAAAGTACCAGGGATGTCAATAAAGTGTGTTGATATTCCCAGTATTTAAAAACATTTAGAAGAAGAAATTGGGAGTGTAGCACTGATAAACCAGTTGACTAACATTCCTCTGTATATTGAAGTATGCGGTATGTATGATGTAGCCAGTCAGAGCCAACAATGATATTTATTGAATATCCATTGAATAATGGACATCTCCAGCTGTAAGATGTATGACTCTTATCATGTTAATGTGTGATAATTGAAAAGCAAAGCATGAATTATGCTTATGATTCACTCCTCAATGTGATCTGTGAAAGGGGCAAAAAAAAAATCACTGTTGTCAAATACAGGACTTGAATTTTTTATCTCCTCCTTATAGCATAAGCCATCATAGGCAAACAAGACATACTTTCTCGGGGCGCCTTGGTGGTTCAGTCAGTTAAGCATCTGACTTCGACTCAGGTCATGATCTCACAGTTCGTGGGTTCAAGCCCCATGTTGGGCTCTGTGCTGACAGCTAGTTCAGAGCCTAGAGTCTGCTTCGGATTCTGTGTCTCCCTCTCTCTCTGACCCTCCCCTGCTCACACTGTTTTTCCTCTCTCTCTCTTTAAAATAAATAAAACATTAAAAAAATTTTTTAAAGATGTACTTTCTCATCTAGACAAATGAAATACCAATAACTTCTTTGTAGGGTTTCTTGACAGCTTAAACAGAGGTGGGGGATGTACATGAGAACACTCTGAAATGTCTAATAATACTACCTATGTGGTGTCACTACTCACAGGAATTTGGTACCCACTTCTTGTAGACCCACGAGAAGAATTGCTCTTCTCCCCTTCCTTGAAATAAGAAGGAGCTATATATGTAACTTGCTGTAGCCAATGAAACACTATTGAAGATTCTCATGCTACACTTCCCCTGCAGTGGTGATTGTGGAAACAGGTCTTAATGTCAGATGTCACGAATACACAATGCCTAAAACTCTGAGCCTACATATGAAGGACACTTGCACTGAAAAGCAGCTGAGAACCCAAAGCAGAATGGATATAAACAAGAAACAAACTCTTGTTTAAAGCTAATAAACTTCTGGAGGGGGTGTTGATTTCATAAGCTTAAACAAGCTTACAGAGATGAATCTTTAAAGGTGGGAGAGGCTGCCTTGAGAAGATTTGGATGCTAAACTGCTTCAGAGCTTTAAGCTTCCAAGATAAATACATAGTAGCAATATTAATGGTCATCTAATTGCTTTAGTGCTTATTATGCTCAAGGCTCCAGATATCAAGCCCTTCAGATTCTTTGTACGTGTTTATGCTGTTCCTGCTGGTAGCCGCTGCGCCAAGAACAGTGTAAAAACACACAGTAGGAATTTAAGCACTTACTGTATTACTACATTTCTGTTGTCTATTAGGTAGAGATTTAAGCTTTAAATGAAAGAAAATGAGTTTGATGAACTAAGTGACAGAAACTGTTAAATAAGTAAGGTAACTTGCTTTACTTAGGTATTCATTTGCTTTTCAGATTTTGCCAGTTAGTACTGATATGTCATCATCAACCAACATCTTTTTAAAAATGCATTTTATTTATTATTTAATTTTGTTTTTTGAGAGAGAGTAAGAGAGAGTACAGAGTGAGGAACACAGGGAGGGAGAGAGAGAATCTTAAGTAGGCTCTGTACCCAGAGTAGAGCCTGATGAGAGCTGGGGCTTGATCTCAGGACCGGAGGCTAAATCAAGAGTCAGATGCTTAACAGACTGAGCCACCCAGGCGCCCCTTAACCAATATCTTGAATGTTTGTTGTGAATATCTCTGCTTCCATCTTTAATGGCTTTCTCAGGTGTTTTGCAGCTATTATAACAGAAGAAGGAGAGCAAGCAGAAGATAACAGGTGTCCTTAGAGGGCAGAGTAGAATCTTTTTTATTGAGAAATATACCCTAAATTCAAAAAGGTACATATGCCTATTTATCTAAAGAGTAATAAGGAAACCCAAGTGCCACGTACCCTTCCAGAGTTGCACAGAAATTCCAGGACCTCTGAAGGCTTCCCTGTGCCCCACCCTTCTCTACAGAGACAGTCCCTCTCCTGAACTTCATGTTAATCATTCTCTTTTTCTCTTGAAGTTGTATTTCCTATGTGTGGACAGTATCCCTAAACAATATATATTTTTTGAACTTTGTATCCTACATACAGAATACTGTATGTATTCTGAGTCATTTTATTTTGCTTAATATGTTTTGGAGATTCATCTCTATTGATGTAGGTAGTTGTCATTTAATCACTTTCATTACCATAAAGTGTATTTTATGACTCTACCAGAAAAAATTTTCCCATTCACTATTTGATGGATTTGGGCTTTTTTTTTCCCATTTATTTCTGTAATGAGTAGTTGAGCTATGCATATTCTTGCACATGTGCAAGGTTTTCTCCAGCTATTATTTCAGTTAGTCTTAGTTTCAGCCATGGATTATAGAAACTCAAAATAACAGTGGGTTAAACCAGATAAAAACATATTTAAGTGAGGGCTTGACAGATGTGGTGCCAGGCTGGTAAAGCTGCACTGCTCTCCTAAATCCCCAGAGACCCAGCCTCCTCCCAGCTCCTGATACTGCCATTTCGAGAATGTGGCCTCAGCCTCACAGTCCAAGATAATGGCATCCTGTATTTCAGGCACTGAGTGGAAGGGAGAATAAAAAACCAGGTACAAAGCACATACATCACCTATCAATTAAGAAACGTTCTTGGAAAATGTTACACAGTATTTCTACTTATATCCCATTGGCTGGAAATTATGTGGCCACACCTGGCTATGATGGAGGGTGAGAAATGAAGTCTTTATTTCAGGCAGTCATATGGCCAGCTAAAAATTCTATTTCCAGGGTAAGGAGAGGATGGATATTGGGAAGAGTTGGAAGACTCTATCATAAGTACATGTCTAGGAGCAAAATTACTGGGACAGGGTAGGCATACGTACATTTATATGAGGCATTAAATACCAAATCATTCTACCAAAGAAGGTAGAATGTAAATATAGTCATTCATTGGACAAGTATTCATTGAACACCTGTAATGCTCCAGCATTGTTCTAAAAGCCAGGCTATAGCAGTAAGCTCACATTTAATAGAGACAACCAATAAGCAGATAAACAAATCAACGTTCTAATTTGGGGACTAGTGTGAGGGTAGCAAATAGAGGTTGTAGGAGTGCTAGGTTTTAGAGAGTGGTCAGGGAAAGCACTCTCTAGGGGACAGAGGGGAGAGAGCTGAAAGGTCACAGTGGACTAAATTCAGATCCTTCTCTGTCTTGCCTTGGCTCATAAGAACAAACTTGCCTTTTCTCACAAGTGGCTCTCATGTTTAGCCCATCCAAAAAACTGAATGTGATATTACTGATAATATGTTCTAATAATGATTATTTGATGAGGGCCTCTTGCCTGGAATGCAGTAGAGCTTTCTAGACGTTTGGAGGTCAGTCTTTGATTTACCATTTATTCATCAAGAACATCACACGTGCAGAGCATTGCACCAACTGAAGGAGTATTAAAAATGCATGGACCAAGAGTGCAAATGGTAGCTTGTAAGCACAAAGACAATGCAGTCGTACCGCCATTCAGTTGGGTACAGGAGGACAGATACCTGCCCCCAAATGTGCAAGGCTAGGGTGCATGTTCTGGGAAACAAGCCCCACGTGCAGGTGTTCATATTTAATTCTCCCAAAATATGCTGAGGGGGCTTCTTTGAATACAGCAGCCAAGGTGATGGCTTTTTCTTTGCTACTTGTAATTATATTCTATTACTGCAATGGAAGCTCCCATTGCCTAGGAAAATTATATACAAACCAACACAACTTGAACTTGATATAGACATTATTCTCTCTCTCTTTAATCAATGGTATGGGAGCTAAATGGTATTCTTTTTTTTTTATGTTTTTTATTTATGTTTGAGAGACAGAGAGACAGCACGAGCAGGGGAGGGTCAGAGAGAGAGGGAGATACAGAATCTGAAGCAGGCTCCAGGCTCTGAGCTAGCCGTCAGCACAGAGCCCGACGTGGGGCTCAAACCCACAAACCATGAGATAATGACTAAGCCACCCAGGCGCCCCTAAATGATATTCTAAAAACACATTGCAGCATAGCAAATTCTACTTACACATTGCATTTTCAATGTGTGACTCTCCAATCCTTAAGTACAAAACTTTACTTGATATAGTTCCACATCCCCATCCCCTAATCTCTATCACACTATTTAATCACCCATTACTGACTAAACTTTTGCCTGAAGGGTCAAGAAACAGCATGATGCTAATCTCCATGTCTGACTTGAACTTGGAGCCTTGCCCTAATTAGACTTCAGCTTCAGGCAGCTGAGAGAACCAACCACATACAGCAGGGAAGCGAAACAAAGAAAATGTCCGCCATTCAATCAACAAACACCAAAAGTGAGGGTGAAAAGCATACTCTGTGTGAACATGAAAGCAGACCCTCTAGGGTGCCTGTCCTTGAGAAGCAAACAGTTGAACAGGGCACCAAATTTGTACAAAACTATTAATGTTCTAAAGCAAAATATGAGATGAAGTCAGTGCTGTGCAGTCTGGTAATGAATGGCACTTGCTGCTCTGGAGCCCCATAAAGGTGCTTGTGCAAGCCCCACCACTGGGACCATCTACTACATTGAACCAGACAGGGCTCCTTTCCCCTACATACTACATCTTGGAAGCAGTCTTGGCACACAGTTACATTACAAAATTTCATCACCCTAAAGTAATCTAAAGACATTAAATCAGGAAACAGAGTAAGACATTTGGCAAGCTCCTTCCCCCGGCTGCCAAATTTCTGATTTCCATGGTGCCCTTTACTTCACTTAGGAGACTCAGGTCTGAAGTTGAATTCCTAATTTTCAACTTCTCTGGGTTTAGCAGAGATGTGTTGTCAGGGACACTTCCTCCACTGAGTGCTGTTCCTAAAACCCAGGGGTACAGTGTCTGTGGATATGAGGAGAAATTGAGACTTTCTCAGTCACGGTGTTTTCTGTCTCCTGCATTTGTCCCCGATCTCTCTATCTCCAGAAAGTCCTTTGCCACCCCACTAGAGAGAAGATCACTTCCTATCTCTTCTGGAGGCCTTCACAATTCAAGAATCCATAGATCTTCATTTCCCACCAACCCCTCCCCCCAATAAAACCCTGCATTGTAGTGACCACTCACCAACACATCTGATACATTAGGCATTTAGCAATTACATGTTAAGTTGGAATGCATTGGGCTTGTTTAAAGTCCTACTGAAGGTACAGGATTACTGAGAAATTATTTAGTAATTCTAACTGGGGAGGTGGGGAAGGCCCCTGAGAGAAGGTGGCATGGATGTGGCACCTGGGTGGCTCAGTTGGTTAAGCTGCTGACTTTGGCTCAGGTCATGATCTTGCGGTTCGTGAGTTTGAGCCCTGCGTCAGGCTCTGTGCTGACAGTTCAGAGCCTGGAGCCTGCTTCAGATTCTGTGTCTCCTTCTCTCTCTGCCCCTCTCCTGCTCATGCTCTGACTCTCTGTCTCTCAAAAATAAATAAACATTAAAAAAAATTTTTTTTTAAAAGATAGCATGGGAGCCTTAGGGATGGAATTGGTCTTGATGGGGAAAAAAAATGGATAGAACAGCATGAGTAAAGGCATGTTCAAGGAACACTGAGCAATTTAGTGGTGACACAGAGTCCATGAGGTCGGTGGCAGATAAAATTGGAAAATGGGCTTGAGTTAGAGCATGGAGAATCTTGAATGTCAGGTTAAGAATTTGAATTTGACTCTGTAGAAAATTGAAAGCCATTGAAAACTTTTGTGGAATGAAGTTTGCCTGTGTTCTTGAATGTCAGGCAAGCTTGGAGGCCAGTTAGAAGGCTACCCTGGGACATAACTTATCATAGAAAGTAAAAGTGCAAATTAAATGGAGGGGGCCAGATTAGTGAGTCACTGGAGAAGCTAGCCCTTGGCTGCTGACTTTCTCATTACTAAAGTGAGATGGTTTGTATAACCCAAGGAGAGCTAGTCATGGGTCTGCCCACGATACAATGCAGGGACAGAGGAAGAATAATGAATAAATGTACAGAGGCATTGGGAGACACAAAGCTGATTAAATCCCATGAGTCATGCATTTCAACATACTGGGTCTTATGTATTCACCAGGAAACAGTGCTATCCCCAAGACAGGTGAGTAAGTGGGAACAGCTTCATTTATTCATTCATCAAATATTTATCAATCACTTACTGTATGTTAAGTGCTCTGTACATAAGGTGTTTATCATCTGGGGTGATGCAAGGAGTCACAAATGGGGCAATTCCAGTGCAAGGGGAGTAGGTATGGTGGAGGCGAGCACAGGACACCCATAGATCACCAAGGAGGCAGCTAACTGAATCCTGCAAGAATAAAGAAGCACTGGCCAGAATAGCAGGAGGGCAGTGAAGTGAAGGACCCTCAAGTCAAGGACAACAATCTAAATCAAAGCTTCAGGGTGAGAGAGGGCTTGGGTTTAGGAAACAAGTCATGTGCATGGTGCGAGGTAAGAAGGACACAAGAGTGGTAGGGACAGTACCACATGCAGACTGTGCATCCCCCAAACCACCCCAGGAGCTCAGGACTGTACCCCACAGCAGTGGGAGCTACCCAAACACGTTCAGCCAGGAGGCAACCATCTTGTTTAGTTTAACAAAGCTCCCTCTGGCTACCTGGAGGAGGATGGGTCAGAGGGGCTGATCAGAGGCTGCAACTTGGGTGTGTACCATTCGTCTTGTGGCTGTGCTTGCCCAGTGCCCTCTTCTGCCCATAGAAATTGGCTCTGTCCATCATTTAGCTTCTGGGACACCTTCTCTATGTCTGTTAGTCAGTCAGTTAATTGCTTCTTCTTCAGCATTTCCACCATCCAGTTGCATATACCTCTATTAATAAACCCAGCTCTATTGAAATCATGAGGACACTCTTTGTAAAATTATAAAGTGTTGTACAAATGTTTGCAATGTGATGACAGTAGTGATAGGTGGTCTTCCCAGGTAGCCTGAAAGACCTCTGAGAACAGTGATTGTGTAGTAAATCTTCCAAATGCGCATGCCTCAGCCTAGGCAAGTCCTCACTCCAAACGGTCTTTGTGCACTGAGGCTTCTAGTAGCAAGGACTTTAGGGCCAGACAGACCTGGCTTTGAATCCCAGCTCCTGACTAGCTATGTGGTCTTGAGCTCATTTATACCTCTCTAAGGTTTATTTTCTGTGTCTGTAAATAGAAATAAAAATATGTCACCCACAAGGTTCTTGTGAGCATCAGGAAGAACATATAGCAAGTTCCTGGCATGCTATCTGCGTAGTAGTGGCTATCCTTATGTTGTCTCCATTGGTATATCCACGCAGGTGAAACCAAGCCCCAGTTTAGGAAATGGCCCGCCAAAGAAACTGACACACAAACAAGAAAAGCTGCAATGAAAATTTTTTTGCTCAGATAAAATCCAACAAACGAGTCCCAGAAAGACAAAGCTACTGACAGGCATTGTATATTCAAATAGGATTTTTGGTGATGAAGGAAAGGTTATAAATCCATACCAACCAATATGTAGCCACTCACTACATGTGGCTCTTGGGCAGTTGAGGATGTGGCTAACATTAGTTTTTACTTTATTTTACTTTAATCTAAATTTAAATAATGATCTATAACTTGTAGATGTCCTGTTGGACAGTGTGGGTAGATGCTGTATCCTGGGGAATCCCTCACAGTGTGGGGAGCCTGGGAGGGAAGGGCAGGGGCGGGAAGGGGGAGGAGGAGATCTGTTTTCAAAGCTGTTCAAGAGGTTGAGTTAGTCTGCGTACAGGAATTAAAAGAACTTTTAAGAAGAAAGTGCCAAGCATCCAGGCAACAAAGCAAGAGGAGCTGAGGAAGACAGATGCCACACCCGGGCATAGGGATAGAGATGATTGCCACTAGGTAAAGGGAAAGGAACGCTATGTCCAGAAGCCTGTGCTAAGTGAAGGCCCTGCCTAGTATAGCATCCTCCTGGCATCCCTGCAAATGAATTATATCAGCAGGTCGGATGAGGTGATGTATGAGGGTTTATGATCATACTTCATGACCTTTGGCTGAATCCTAGATTTCACTCCAAAGAAATCTCGTTCTGGGGAGCAGTGAGCAACTGCCAAAGACTTCAGGGGGATGATGGGGTGCTAGAGTGGCATTCTGAATCCCAGAGGGGGATCCCCGCTCTGAGTTATCTCCTCTCACAGTATCATGCGGGAGTTTATCTCTCGAATAAGAGAGGAAAGGGGGCCTGAACACATGCTTCGCTTTCCTATTCCCTCACCTGCCCACCGCCAGATGATTGTCTGTTACATTCCAGGTCACGTGGAGACAGACCCAGGGAGGGTCCCCTTCCTCATTTGTGGGATCACCAAACAAGGCAGAGACAGAAGGAAGCTGATCCTACACCCACTGGCCATGCAGAGGAGCCAGAGACTGGAAGGGAAAAGGAGAAAGAGAGGGACAGCACAAGGGTGCCGTAATGCAGGGGTGTCAGCTTGGTCTGAAACATCTAAAGATTTGGGGGAATATGGGAACATAATTCTAGAATCTATACCTACTTCTCCCAATTTTTTTTCCTGAGTATAAGCTTGCACATACAAGTTTAGCTCAATTCAACAAATGTTGATTAGCCAGGCCCTGAGGGGATACATTCACAGTAGGCAGAATTTCAGCCTTCCAGGAAGGAGCCAGGAGGAATGTAACCACTAAAAAGAGGAGTAAACAAAGCACACAGGAGCAATAGGTATTGTGAGGTTTATGATCCCAGTAGGTATTCAAGGAAGTCTGCAGAGGAGAAAGGTGCTGGAGCTGTACCTGGAAGGATAAGAAAAATCTCAATTAGCCTAAAACAAAACAAAACAAAAAAATCAAGAACATTCTTGGAAGAGGACTAAGTGAATAAAGGGCCAGAGACATGGAGTGATATTGGTGACGAGGCACAGAGAGATATGTGGTAGATGCCCTATAGGTGAAGGCAGGGTATGAGAGAAAGGATGGCGGGGAACAGAGCAGGGAATATTGATTATGGCAAGATTCAGAAGGCACTTGGATGCCCTGCCTAGTCTTTCTGACATCAGCTGAAAGGTAATGGAGATCCAGTGAAGCATTTCATGCAGAGAAGCGACACATATTCTTTCAACAAACTTTCCTGAGGACAAATAGTTATAAAGATGAAAAGACTGGGGCACCTGGGTGGCTCAGTCTGTTAAGTGTCTGACTCTTGGTTTCTGCTCAGGTCATGATCTCATACGTGAGTTCGAGCCAGAACTGGAGCTCTGAACTGACAGAGCAGAGCCTGCTTGGGATTCTCTGTCTCCCTTTCTCCCTGCCCCTGCCCTGCTCACTTTCTCTCTTTCTCAAAAATAAATAAACATTAAAAAAAAAGATGAAAAGATCCTAGACCCTTTTGGTGGGTTCTCAGGGTGTAAACAACAAGATGCTTTTGGAAGCACACTAGGGCAGCAATGAATGCAGAGGTCAGAGTGGGGCACAGAGGGACTGCATGCAGCTGGGGGGTGAGTTAAGAAGCAGCTGATGATGACCCCCTAAACCAGGGGAGAGGGTTAGCGACAGAAGGAAGCCAAGGTGAGATGGGAGATACTGAGCTCACCAAATCACGGAGACCCAGCAGTCCACAAGATCGGGGGTGGAAACGGGGTGGAAGGAAGAGGCAATATGAGGAAATAGGAGGTGTACAAAGGTAATTCCTCAAAAATCTGTGTGAATGGAAGTGAAAGAATCACTATTTTCTCTCTTATTTACCCAGCGAAGAGAATTTTTTTAAATGATGAGTTGAATCCCAGGGCAACCATCTCCATATAGTCAATATTGATCTCCATCCCAGGGAAGACCATCAGTAATTTTATTAAGCTGTCTCAGCAACTCTGGCTCTGAATGCATGTGCATCTGTGTACACACATATGCATGTGCAACAAAAATATACCTAAACTGCTACTTGTTTTCTCTTACTAATGACTCTTAAGTTGTCAGCTGCAGACATTCATTCCATATTCCCCAAGGGTTGTGTTGAAGAAATGACTAGCTCAGGATTGCCAACACTGTGGTATGTCACTGTGCATCTGAGATAAAGGCTTATCAGTGAAGGCTGAAGAAAAGAGGACACTACCAAATCAGAAGAGCACGAAAACAATTAAAAAACTCTTTTTTTGATCTTGGCCATTCGATGGTTCAAAAAAAGTGCCTGGGTATCATCATGAAATTGAAAAAAAACAAGCCACACAATAGGACAAAATATTTAAAAATCATTTATCTAATGAGAATCTAGTAACAAGAATGTACAAAGAACTCTCATAACTTAACAATACAAAGACAAATTATCCATAAAAAAAATGAACAAAGTATTCAAATAGACACTTCTCCAAAGAAGAAAAAGAAATGATCAGTAAACATGTAAAACATACTGAACATCATGAATCATTAGAGGATACAAATCAAAGTCATAATAAAGTAGTACTCCACACTTACTAGAACTGGCCATCATTGGAAACATGAATACTAACAAGTGTTGAGGGGATGTGGAAAAACGGAAACTGTCGTACAGGGCTGGTTAGAATGCAAAATGGTGAGGCTGCTTTCGGAAAACAGTGTGGCCTTACATTGAAAAACATCAGGGGCGCCTGGGCGGCTCAGTCAGTTAAGCATCCGACTTCGGCTCAGGTCATGAGCTCATGGTTCGTGAGTTTGAGCCTCGTGTCGGGCTCTGTGCTGACGACTCGGAGCCTGGACCCTGCTTCAGATTCTGTGTCTCCCTTGCCCTTTACACGCCCCCCCCCCAATAAACATTAAAAATTAAAGAAAAAAAAAGAAAAAGAAAAAAACTAAACAGAGTTACCACAGGCCCTAGCAATTCCTCTCCTAGGCATATAACAAGTGAACTGAAAACATATATTCACATAAAAACTTGTACATATCTGTTCATAACAGTATGATTCATTATAGCCAAAAAGTGGAAACAACCCAAAAGTTCATCAACTGATGAATGAGCAAACAAAATGTGCCATACCCATTCAATGGACTGTTATCCAGCCACAAAAAGTAACACAGTTCTAATACATGCTACAACATGGAAAAACCCTGAAAAAATTATGCTAAGTAATATGTTATATTTGTATGAAATGTTAAAAACAAGTAAATCTGTAGAGACAGAAATTAGATTGTTGGCTGCCAAAGGCTGGAGGAAGGGAGTGGAGTGGAGAGCAATCGCTACTGGGTATGAGATTTCGTTTTGGGGTGATGAAGATGTTCTGGAGGCACCTACTGGTGACAGCATTGTGAGGAAACTTAATATCACTGAATTATATACTTTAAAAAAGAGTGGATTTTATGGTATGTGTATTATATCTCCATTAAAAAAAAATCAGTTGACTTCTTGGTCTAGTAATCCAGCTATTCTTTTGAGGGTAATATGTCTTTTTCACTTGTTGCTTTGAATACACATTACGATGTACCTAGGAGTGTATGTCTTTTAACTTAGCCTGCTTGAAATTCATTGGTCTTTTGAAATTTGAGGATTAGAGTCTTTCATCAATTCTGGAGCATTTATTCTTCAAAAATTGCCTCTACTTCATAATCTCTCTTTTCTGCTTGGGATTCCAGATAGACTCAGGATAAATCTTTTCACTCTCTTTTTTGATACCTATTAACTTCTTTTTCATATTTTTCATTTCTCTGTCTCTGCTGCATACTGGTTTCTTCAGATTTATTTTTCAGTTCCGTCTTGAGATATACCTCACCAGCTGTTAAATCATCAATTGTCTAATTTAACTTAGTATTACCATCCAGGTAATGGTAATTCAGTCGAAATGAGGCCATATCATGCTTATCAATGCTTAAATGGGCATTCCCTCCCTCTCCCCTCCGCCAAACGTCTGCGCTCAAAATAGGTAGTTTTCCCATCTGTCCCCTATTGGGAAACAGGTGAATATTTTCATGTTTGTACATGAGCAAAAAAAAACCTCCTGGCAAAGTGTGAGTAAATGGCAAACACTGGCTAAAGACAGTACAACCCAGGAGAGATTTTCAAGTTTATCTCTTCCTGGAGCTATCTGTCTGCATTTCAAAGGGTTGTAAATACCTAGAGAACTTCCTCTCTTCCCAGAGCTGATTTGTTTACGTTAGAGAGCAGAGGGTCCTTCCCCTCTCTGCAGAGGGGAAGGGGCCGCAGCGTGGCAGGTCCTATATAAACTGAGATTCATAATTTCAGCGTTCCCCTCCTGCAGGACTGACTCCTCTGTACATGCAGCGCGAACATCTGCCCTATCACATCACCCTTCAGAGGGAAAGTGGAGCCTGGGGGACCAACACTGTTAACGCTGTAAGTAAATAATAGCTCTGCTCTCTGATCCAGAAACCTGGTGTGTGCTATCAAGATGAAATAACTACGACCTCACCCTCCCTTGCACACGCAGGAGGTGAAAGGCTGGTTTATTCCACGGTCACTCTTACATTAAAGGTATAGACCTTTGAAGCTCCAGCTTTGTACAGGGGCTCTCCTAGTACACTCAGAAGTTTGGGCTTTTTCTCCTTCACCCCTTGCTCTGTGAGGTTGTCAAAGAAACTATACATCACCAGAGTTGTGTCTGCGCTCAGGGTTCCCCTCTACCTGCTCATGTGTGCACACTTTCTCTCTCTCTCTCTCTCTCTCTCTCTCTCTCTCATTAAATAAAGAAAATATATTTATTAAATAAATATAAATTTATAAGTTATATATAAATATTTAAAAAATATATAATAATTCATTTTAAAATACTTTGCCCAGACTTTTTAATTTCTGTAGGGGGGGTCAGAGCATCTACCCCGCATACTGCCAGACACAGAAATTTTATCTTAATATCTTGCTGAAAGAGGTGTCTTCTGAGACCTTTTGATAGACATTTCTAAGGAAGTAAGTCATGTCTAGTGGACCCACTCCAAGGTCCCTTTCTCCCTTAGAATGTTACTTCTTTTGCTACATTGTACAAATGCAGTTTGGCATCTCGGCTACATTTAGGTAGCAGAGTGTACAGGGCTTTATTCAGAGAACTACAGGGTTGTTTGAAGCACGCTTCAGCTTCTCCCAAATCTCCATAAGCCCTAACACACTGAGATGGACAACTGGTATTTTTTCAAAATTATGTGAAGTGCCAGGCAAATTCGGTTTGCCATGTATCCTTCCTCTTCCAATTTGATTACATTTCATAATTTCCTCTCACATTAGTACTCTAAATTACAATAATATGTAGGGGAAAGCTGAGGGACCATTTAAACAAACAAACAAAAATCAACATGTGCTGTGTCGACAGGAAAGGATCCAGGCCATGAAGCAAGCTGAGGATATCACAGAGGGGTCTCAGAACTGCGAGAAGGCACTGGCTGGCTCCAAGGCAATCGAATGGTTTTATACACTGGGGCGTTGCTGGGGGAGGACAGTCCCGGAATTTATCCACGCACTATATCACTACCGCCTCCCAACATATTTAAGCCGGTAAAATGGGGTTAAAATGAAGCACTGTGGCAGCCCAGAGGTGAGAAAAGAAGTCAAAGGGTATCTTCTGCTATTTCCGTGTTTATAGAGCCTGGCCTAGGTCTTGGTTTCTAGTAATTGCTTAAGAAAAAATTAAATTGGATGACCTATTACTTCAAGCACTGGCGAGACCTTCCTTTTTTAGGGTTGAGGTATAAACTTGCTTGCAAATGTTTATTAAATGCGGACTTCAAACCAGATTCAAACTAAATAATTTTCTTTCCACCATGGGCCAGAGAAGAAGAGATCATCAATATGGGCAATGTAGAAAGAATGGACATGGTATCAGAAAACCTAAGTTCAAATCCAATCTCTGTCACTTATTACCTGTGTGGACAGGTCACTTTGGAGGGAGGAAAGGAAGCCTCTCAGTTTCTTCCTCTTTAAATTGGGGAGAGGGGGAATTTAACCTGCTCAGATTATCCTACTACTATCATTAATCATTATAATCAACAAATGAGAGAAGAGATGTATGAAAACTATATGGTGGTAAAACAGTGTGAGGAATAACAGTATATTTGCTGTTGATAACAATGCTAGTAGCTCAACCCACTTTCCTCTTTGAACGGTGCATAGGACACCTAGGCAGGAAAATCTATTTATTGCTTTTGCAAGAAGCTCCAGGCACATTCAGGAGGCATGTCTGAGTCAGAGTCTTTCTTCCTTCTCTCCAACTTCATGACGGGTTGGAAAAGACCTTAAATTAGATGAGAGGAAAAAAAATCATGAAATGGTAACCTTGTAGGCCAGACGCTTTGTAGGAGAGTTTGCATGCGTTGGACCACAGAGGACATGACTCGCTCAGTGCCAAGAGTTATTTTAACCCCATTAAGATGGAGGACACGGACCATTTAGAGCCAGGGAGCTCCCAACACAGGCAACCACCTCATCCTGACTCACAAAGATGACTTGCCACTCAATAGCCACTCTCCGCATCCTCCTAGCAAGCAAGGCTTGTATTTTATCCTGGTGTTTAATACCTTCCTCACATGACTAAGAAGGAAAATCCTAAATAAAGTCAGTCTCGTAGGTTTCATTTTCTTCTCAACATATATTTATTGAGCACCTATTACATGCCAGAGACTGCTCTAGGTTCTGGGGAATGTCAGTGAACAAAACATGGTCCCTTCCCTCAGATAGAGGGCAGATAGAGGGGGCGCCTGGGTGGCTCAGTCAGTTAAGCGTCCGACTTCGGCTCAGGTCATGAGCTCACGGTTCGTGGGTTCGAGCCCCATGTCAGGCTCTGTGCTGACAGCTAGCTCAGAGCCTGGAGCCTGCTTCGGATTCTGTGTCTCCCTCTCTCTCTGACCCTTCCCTGCTCAGACTGTCTCTCTCTGTCTCTCAAAAAAGAAAAAAAAAACCATACAGGGCAGACAGATAACAAACAAAGATATATGTCATGTCATATGGAAAGAAGAGCTTTAAACAAAAATGAAGGAGAATCATGGTCAAAGAGAGTGACAGAGGATATAATTTTAGGTAAAGTGGTCGGAGAAGAACTTTCTGAGAAAATCACACTTCAGCTGAGACTTGGTGCGTTAGTATCTGAAGCACTTTTAGAACAGGTTCACCTTCTGTATAAGCTTGTTGTTAATGCAGGCACATCTCATTTAACTGCGCTTCGCTTTGTGGTACTTGCAGATGCTGTGTTGTTCACAAATTGAAGGTCTGTGGCAATCGTGCAATGAGCAACTTTATCAGTGCCAGTTTCCCGATAGCGTTTAGTCACTTCATGCCTCTCTGTCTCATTTTGGTAATTCTTGCAATGTGTAAAACTTTTCCATTATTGTTAGTTTTGGTGATCTGTGACCAGTGATCTTTCATGTTATTCTGCGATTGTACTTGGGGCACCATGAACCACACCTATGAAAGACGGTGGACTTAAGGGATACACTGATCATGGTGTTCTAACTGCTCCACTAATCCTGTTCCCCTGTCTTTCTCCCTTTCCTTGGGTTTCTCTATTCCTGTAGACACAACAATATTGAAAGTGGGTCAGTTAATAACCCTGCAATGTCCTCTAAGTTTTCAAGTGAAAGGAAGATTCTCACATCTCTCACTTTATTTTTTTAAATATTTTTCTATTTAATTTTTTATTTTGGAGAGGGGGAGAGAGCGCGAGCATATGAGCAGGGGAGAAGGGCAGAGGGAGAAGGAGAGAGAGAACCTCAAGCAGGCTTCATGCTCAGTGTAGAGCCTGACGCGGGGCTGGATCTCAGTGAGGTGGGATCATAACCTGAGCCAAAATCAAGAGTCAGATGTTCGACTGACTGAGCCACCCAGGCGCCCTTCACATCTCTCGCTTTAAATCAAAAGCTAAAAGAGAATGGGGCACCTGGGTAGCTCAGTTGGTTAAAGCAGCTGACTCTTGATTTTAGCTCAGGCCATGATCTCACGGTTTGTGAGTTCCAGCCCTACATCAGGTTTTACACTGTGACAGTGTAAAAAAAAAATTTTTTTTTTTAATTTTAAGCTGGAAATGATTAAGCTTGGTGAGGAAGGCATGTTGAAAGATAGGCTGAAAGCTAGGCGTCTTGCTCCAGTTAGCCACGTGGTGAAGGCAAAGGAAAATTTCCTTAATTTAAAGGAAATTAAAAGTGCTACTCCAGCGACCCCATGAATGATAAGAAAGCAAAACCGCCTATTGCTGATATGGAAAAAGTTTGAGTGGTCTGGCCAAAAGATCACACCAGCCCCAACATTCCATTCCCTTAAGCCAAAGCCTAATCCGGAGCAAGGCCCTAGCTCTCTCTTCATTCTATGGCTGAGAGATGAGGAAGCTGTGGAAGGAAAAGTTGAAGTGGGCAAAGGTTGGTTCATGAGACTTAAGGAAAGAACCGTTTTTCTAACACAGAAGTATAAGGTGAAGCAGCCCTGATGTAGGTGCTGCAGCACCTTATCCAGAGGATCTAGTTAAGATCATTAATGAAGGTGCCTACCCCAAAACATCAGATTTTCAGTGTAGACAAAACAGACTTCTGTAGGGAGGAGATGCTGCTTAGGACTTCCACTGCCAGAAGGGAAAAGTCAATGCCTGGCTTTAAAGCTTTAAAGAAAGGGCTGACTCTCTTGTTAGAAGCTAATGCAGCTGATAACTTTAAGTTGAATCCAATGCTCACCACTGGAAAAATCCTAGGACCCTTAAGAATTACACTGAATCCATTCTTCCTGTGCTCTATAAAAGGAACAACAAAGCCTGGCTGACAGCCCATCTGTTTACAAAATGGTGTATTGAGTATTTTAAGCCCAATGTTGATAACTACTATTCAGAAGAAAACATTCCTCTCAAAATATTACTGCTCATTGACAATGCACCTGGTCACCCAGGATCTCTGATGAAGATATATAGGGAGATTAATATTGTTTTCATGCCTGCTAACACACCATCCATTCTGCAGCCTATGGATCAAAGGAGAAACTTTGGCTTTTAAGTCCTATTATTTAAGAAATATATTTTGTAAGTGTAGGAGTGCTGATAACACTGACCCCATCTCTGGCCGTCCATCTTGTTCATACCTGTGCAAAGATCTCCCTTGGAGCTATGTGTCCCAGGTCCTGTGAAGTTCAATGCATGCCCTGACCAGAATGCAGGAAGGCTTGTTCTGATCTTTCATAAAGTGATGCACAGAAGCTTCCACTTTATTTTTTTAATGTTTTTTATTTATCTGTTTGTGTGTGTGTGTGTGTGTGTGTGTGTGTGTGACCGAGAGAGAGAGAGAGAGAGAGAGAGAGAGAGAGAGAATCCCAAGCAGGCTCTGTGCTATCAGCACAGAGAGACTGTCTCAGAGCTCAACCTCACAGACCACGAGACCATGACTTAAGCCAAAATCAGGAATCAGATGCTTAGTCGACTGAGCCACCCAGGCACCCCACTTAAGATAGCTAGTAGAGATGATAACTGTCCCTGGCACACAGGTACTGCTTTAGATAAGTACCCTGTGACCATGACCACACCACCGTGCCCTCTGCTCTATAAAAGCTGAGGATGAAGGCCCAGATTTGGTGGAGAAGAGGGAGGGGAGGATGGCTTCATGATGCCTGGGTCATATGTTAGCCACATTCCTCCATCTGTAAGTTACCCTGAATAAAATTCGGTGTAAACGATATGGGTATGAAATGCCTTGCTTTGCTTTCCAGTCTCAAAGTGCCTTCTCAATATGGATGATAGTTTACTGACCCTCCTCTACTTTCTAACAATTGGCCAGCCAGCCAGGAGGAGATTGAAAACAAAGCAAGCATGGGTACAGGGGCTGGGAAGCAGGAGGAAGCCCCTGGTCCTTGCCTGGGAGGTATGGGGGGAGAAGCCCCACTGTCCATGGGGGAATTCCAAGTTGGCCAACTTCCTTCATGTGGGGAGACGTGGCCAGATATTTTGAGTGGTTCTGACCAGTGCATGAGTGTAGGGATGCCACCCAAACACCCGATTGTTAGATATCCTATCTGAAATGACGGGAAGGAGAAATAAAGAAGGGAAAGTGAACAAGTTGTCACTGCTGTGGCTTGGTAATTGATCTCTGTGTTAGGAAATGCCATGAGAAAGGGATTATGAATAAGGAGAGAACTGGAACAGGCTGGAGAAGCATTGGCTTTGGAAAAGGATGCAAAAGCCACATCTTCAATATGGACATTATGTCAAAGGAATCCAATCATGGGAGGAACATTTACGAATTCTGGTGTGTGAGATGGCAAAGACTAGTGTGTGCTAAAGTGCGAACTATTCCATCTCAGGAGAATTGGGCCCCTAAAGCATGGGATCCCTGGGGTCACCACTCCTCTAATGAGGAGGATGTTATCATGGAGGAGGAAAATGACTTACAGACATGCCCTTTGGTTCAAACAAAGACCCAGGCTACTTAGGAGTCTGGGGATGACTAAGATTCTCACTGGTCAAAAATGACTGCAAGGGAATATTGTACCACTTAGTGGAACTAAACAGCTGCTTTAAGCAAAAGGGCTAAAAAGGGGTGGCCACTTGGTGCTACAACTGTGGGATACTGGGGGAAATGGTATTATATGAAATGGGTCTGAGATTTCAAACATGGCCTCAGGCATTGCTCATCTGGGCTGGTGACAAAAATGAGTCACCACAGGCATGGGAGAGAATCTTGGGCACTTAGCTAATTTGACCAAATGAATGCTTTGTATTAGCGTGAACTGTTCCCTCCCCTCTGTGACACTGGACCTGTATGGAAGAACTACAAGAAATCATATATGAATGGTGAATGAAACATGCCATTTTTGCCAGGCATTTTAGAGGTCCAGACAAAGAACTTTTTTCCCCTGCGATGGAAGATCATATCTTACACTCAGCCCTGGGGGTGTGGTATGAGACTTAAGTATCTGCTTTAGTCCCTATGGTTCATTGGCCCCTTGCTATAGTAGCTGCCATGGTGGCTGACATCAGTAAAACTGAAAGAACCTGTCATAAGGGAAATAGGTTGAAAAACAGAAAAAGAATCCTGTTGATGATAAAATGGCAGAAAGGAGCCCATCAAGGTCTCAAACAATTGTGGCAAGATCTAATATTATCTGGGACCTCTAGAGAAAATACAGATCACTCAGTTCAGTCTTGCTGAGCCTATGTAAGGGATCATGTAAGGAAGGCAACTTATTCCCTTCAAGGAAGGTTCAAAACAGCCAGGTGTGTTGCCGAGCACCCCTGCGCTAACAGGAATTTTAGAGAGGGAAACCACCTGCCCCTAGAGACCAAGGAGTTTAGGCCAATGGCCAGAGTTGCCCTGTAGTACATGCAAGAGGGGATGATTGGAGGCCCCATCTTGAATTAACCACTTATTGGTCTTGCAGTAGCAGACTGTATTAGCTCTAATAGACACTGGAACTGAATGCAAACTTATCCTTAAGATTTGAAGGAGAAATAAAGGCTATCAATGATTATGGGGGACAAATTGTCAAGGCCAAACTAGTCCCTGCCTACAGATTGGAAAACTCCCTCCCTGCTGTTTTCTAGTGCACATGTCCCCTCATTCTGGAGTATATTTGGGGAGTAGATGTTCTGTAGGACCTAAATCTAATTACAATGACTGGTGAAGTTAGGTTGCGTATCCAAGTAATGAAACCTGCTGTCATGAGTACTGCAAAATGGGAACCTATATAGCTTCCAGATCCCCAGAGAGCAATAAATTTAAAACAATAGAAGCTACCAGGGAGTATTATGAGATTACTGCTATGTTTAAAGAATTAGAAAAGCTTTAGTCATCAGGCCTGCTCAGACCCTATTCAGTAGTCCAGTGTAGACAGTGAAGAAATCTAATAGAACTAGTAAATGACGATAGATTATAGAGAACTCAAGTTACTCTGCCCATCCATACCCAGGTGCCTAATGTAGCCGTATTAGATAAAATCATAGCATCCATTAAGACCTATCATTATGTACTAGACCTATCTAATGCCTTTTTCAGTATTTTATTAGAACTTGAATTCCAAGACCAATTCACTTTCACATGGAACAGGTGACTTGCATTGTCCCAAGGGTATCTCCATAGTCCCCACAATTTATTAGAGAATGGTAGCCAGAGATTTGGAAAAAATGGGTATTGTCAGAGGAGATGGTGCTTCATCATTACATAGATAATATATGTTAACTTGTGGTGAGTTATCCTTTTCTCAAGTAGTTGTATCATTACATGATGGATTAAGGACAGGTTCAGTAAACGTAAGATTGCCTGTGGTCGGTAAGCACGCAACAGAAATGGCATGCTCACCTACAGCAGAGAAGCACTTACAATACCACCCCACTCTCTTATGAATTTTTTAAAATTTTTTTAATGTTTTTAATTTATTTTTGAGAGACAGAGAGAGACAGCGCGATCAGGAGAGGGTCAGAGGGAGAGGGAGATACAGAATTGGAAGCAGGCTCCAGGCTCTGAGCTAGCTGTCAGCGCAGATGCTGACGTGGGGCCCAAACCCACAAACTGTGAGCTCATGACCTGAGCCAAAGCTGGACGCTTAACCGACTGAGTCACTCAGGCGCCCCTGAATTGCACTTGATAATGGGGTTGGTCACCTATGGCTACCAGCTCAACTTGCACAATTTGCTGATGTTAGGCCTCTCCACCCCCAAGTAAAGGAGAGGGTAGGCTCACCTTCAGTGGACACGTGGTACACTGATAGCAGTTTCCAGGGCGACTCACCTATTGGGTATTCCTTTGCTAGATGTTGATGTACTTTGGTTCAAAGAAGAAACAAAGTTGTCAGTGAACAGCGTTGAGAGCAGTATAGATGGTGTTGATGCATGAACCCATGCCCATCAATTTAGTCGCTGACAGCTGGGCAGTGTGAAATAGGTTAACAGTATGGATACCACAGTGGCACAAAGGAGGCTGGGCTATATGAAATGGCCCCCTGTGGGGAGCAGAACTATGGAGAACTATTTGGGAAGTATGCATTAAACCTGATGCATCTGTTCACTGCCCATCCATGCTACGAGGCAATCATGAAGCAGACTCTCTAGCCCTGGTGTGAGCCCTTCTGCTGGAGGAAACACCGACCCCGAAAGGGTCCACTATAAATCAGGATACTGAAGTCCCTGGAAAATAGTAAAAAGATTACATCTGCCTTTAATATATTCTGGTCTACAAGCTGCTGACCAGGACTGTCCTCCATGCCACCTCAGGTGAAAGCTGTTGCACCATACCCCAGGGCATATTGGGCTGAATACACATCCTGTTTCTCACTAGCAAATGGATGATGCGAACTGGTATTGGAAGAGTACAGACTTGCACTGACCTGCGTGACTATATCCACAGGAAAAGTTTTTGCTTATAAAAGAGCCAATTAGAATGCAACTATAAAGGGATTTAAAAATTAAAAAAAAAAACAACAACTAGAGGGCATGTTTGGAATAGCGACTGATGTAGTGATTGAGGGACATGTTTTACTAATCATGAGGTCCCAGAATGGGCAGAAGCCTGGGACATACTATGGACTTTGCACCTGCCATACAGTCCCACTGCTGCCAGCCTAATTGAAAAGAAAAGTGGACTGATGTAAAATATGTTAAAGACTTGGTCACCAGCTGGTTCCCTCAAAGGAGCTAATAGGCAATTCAATTCTTTAATGCCACATTCCCAACAAGACCATGGTTTTATGTTTTGGTCTTCTAGATATATTAATATTTTTGCTGTGCCATAGGAATGCAAGTCACCTTCCAATAACTGGCTCTAGAGTCACTGAGGAATAATGGCATGTAAAGATTGTACAGACCATATAAGAAGTTGGGAGGTAGAGTGTAGGAGTGCTGATAACACTAACTCCATCTTTGGCCCCTCCATCTTGTTCGTGCCTGTGCAACGACCTCCCTCAAAGCTATATGTTCAGGCCCCATGAGAGTTAATGTATGCCTTGACTAGAGTGTGGGAAGGCTTGTTCTGATCATCCCTCTAGTTCCATCCACATAGTTGCAAATGACAAGGTTTCATTCTTTTTGATTGTCGAGTAATACTCCATTGTGTGTGTGTGTGTGTGTGTGTGTGTGTGTGTGTACACCACATCTTATTTATCCATTCATCTATCAATGGACATTTGGGCTCTTTCCATACTTTGGCTATTGTTGATAGTGCTGCTATAAACATGGGGGTGCGTGTGCCCCTTTGAAACAGCATACCTGTATCCCTTGGATAAATACCTAGTAGTGCAATTGCTGGGTTGTAGGATAGTTCTATTTTTAATTTTTTGACGAACCTCTATGGTGTTTTCCAAAGTGGCTGCACCAGTTTGCATTCCCCCCAGTTGTGCAAAAGCGTTCCTCTTTCTCTGCATCCTGCTTGAGTTATTAATGTTAGCCATTCTGACAGGTGTGAGATGGTATCTCATTGTGGTTTTGAATCATATTTCCCTGATGATAAAAGATGTTGAGAATTTTTTCATGTGTCAGCTGGCCATTTGGATGTCTTCTTTGAAGAAGTGCTTTTCATGTCTTTTGTCCATTTTTTTTACTGGATTATTTGTTTTTTGAGTGTTGAGTTTGGTGAGTTCTTTACAGATTTTGGAAACTAACCCTTCATCTGATATGTCATTTGCAAGTATCTTCTCCCATTCCTTCAGTTGCCTTTCAGTTTGCTAATTGTTTCCTTCATTGTGCAGAAGTTATTTTGATGAGGTCCCAATAGTTCAGTTTTACTTTTGTTTCCCTTGCCTCTGGAGACGTGTTGAATAAAAAGTTGCTGCGTCCTAGGTCAAAGAGGTTTTTGCCTACTTTCTCCTCAAGGATTTTGATGGCTTCCTGTCTTACATTTAGGTCTTTCATCCATTTTGAGTTTATTTTTGTGTAGGGTGTAAGAAAGTGGTCCGGGTTTATTTTTCTGCATGTCACTGTCCAGTTTTCCCAGCACCATTTGCTGAAGAGACCATCTTTATTCCATCGGATATTCTTTCCTGCTTTGTCAAAGATTAGTTGACCACACATCTGTGGGTCCATTTCTGGGTTTCTATTTTGTTCTATCGATCTGAGTGTCTATTTTGTGCCATTCATACACTTTCATATGTATTAGCTCATTCACTTCTTAGACTACCTCTGCAGTGAGGCAGAAGGGGTATTGTTATGCCTCTTTTACAAATAAGAAAACAGGACATTTAGAAGCTCAAGAAAGCATATGACATACCCCAAAGCCTGTGCCTACCGAGTGTTCCATGTCAGAACTTACATGCCCAATGCTGTGTTGGGAAACAGGCAGTACAGGATAGAGGGAAAGGCCAAGCTTAAGGTTCCAAACATCTGCTTCTGGTTCCAGTTATCCCCCAAACTACTGTGTGATACTTCACCACTCTTCAGATGTTTGTTTTCCTGACTAAATGAAGCCATTGGTCTAATAGCAGTTCTTTGCCTGGGATACACTTTAGGGTAATCAGGTGAGCTTTAAAAAATTCCCATGCCCAAACTATATCCCAAATCAATTAAATCCAGTCTCTGGGGCTGAGAGACTTGGACTCGCCTATGGTTGTTTAATGTTCCCCTAGCTATTCGAAAATGAAGGTAAGGTTGAGAATATTGGCTCTGCAGTAAATGATTCCTTGCATTTTTCAACAGATTGTAAATGTCCATCTGAAGCCAACTCGTAGGCTCTGACCAATATAAATGTTCACTAATTGAACTTCTTTGTCCCCAAAGAAGCCCATTTAACATTGTTAACCAACCCTCTCCCAATCATATGTGACCACTAAAGCCTTTCCTTCTGTTATAATTTTTAAGACCCTATTAACATTCTACATGTATGCTGGAAAATACTCCATTCAGGATCCATCTTAAAAAAAAAAAAAGAAGCCAATTCATAAGAGTTTGATTCTCTGAGCTGTGTGCGGCTATACACGAGTGCCTTAGAAAATATTCTCCTGCAAACTGCCAGCACGTGCCCAGATGCGATGATGGTGACTTCTACTCCTCTTGCACTGGGGTTCCGTTCTATAATTAGCATTCCCATCAGCATGTTCTGCAGGTAGACTAAGAAAGACTCTTCCACATATGTTTAATGTGTTTCAGAGCCATGTTTAATGGTTTTAAAGAGCTAACCATTGAGGCAAAACCATTAAATTATAAAATAAAATACAGCATAATACATAAAGGCACAACCTGCAAAAGCAAGAAAAGCAAGAAAAATAAATTTGAACACAACAGACCTTTAAATGGCAGAAGACACCACAATGAAGAAGAAAAGTGTAGACTGGGAGGGAGTATCTGCAGCATACATAACAAATCACAGATGTGTGGAATCTGTAAAGAAGTCTCATAAGTCAACAAATAGCCCCAAATAAAAATAAATGAAGACATGAGCAGGTAATTCACAGAAGAAAGACAAATAGCCAGTGAGAAAAAATGTACAGCCTCACGAGTAATCAAGGAAAAACAGACTAAAATAATAACAAGACATCATTTTTCACACATGAGATTGGCACAAAATGTAAAAGATTAACAACAGGTTTTCCTGAGGAATAGCAAAAAGTGTACTCTTCTACACTGTTGGTGAGGAAATAAATCAAAAAGGCCTTTTTGGAGCACAATTTGGAGTAGCTAATAATTTTTTTAATGTTTATTTTTGAGAGAGAGACAGACAGGCAGATCATGATCAGGGAAGGGCAGAGAGAGAGGAAAACATGGAATCCAAAGCAGGCTCCTGGCTCTGAGCTGTCAGCACAGAGTCCGACGTGAGACTTGAACCCACGAACAGTGAGATCATGACCTGAGCTGAAGTTGGACACTTAACTGACTGAGCCACCCAGACACCCCTAATAATATTTTTTTTCTAATTCACATTCCCTTTAACCTAGAATTCTTTTCTTCGTCTTTACCCTGAGGAAGGATTTGCAAGTACACAGGAAGACAGATGCAGCATATCAATGCAAAAAATGCAAAATAATGCTCAAAAAACTGGGCAAAGTCTAAGTAGCCATCAAATGCCTGTATTTAAATGCAAAAAGAAACATCTGGAATCACCAGGGGACTGGTGTATAGTGGTCAAAGTGGACTGCTTTATCTACATTATTTCATTTTTTTTTTTTGAGAGGGGATAAAGACTGTCTTAACGTCAGTGTGCAACTCATATGGTTGTAAGCATTAGATGAGCGAATATATATAAAGCGTACAGCGCTTTCCGATAGGCGCTAGATAGTATCTTTGTCATCTTTAGCAATAGAGAATGGTATTCAGTAACTGCCTGTGCCTCAGGAATGTCTTCCGGCCTCTGCACTGCCATTGCTGTAGAAGGCCTTCTGTCACCTACCCTGGCTTCTGGGAATCCCTGCCTTTATAAATCCCTTCCTCCTCCATTCGTGCAGTGACCAGGCAGTGACCACTGAATCTAGCCTTCCTGTGTCAAGGTGACAGAGCGCAGGTGTGTGCTTGTCTCTGAACTGGAGCTGGCCACAGGCATTATGGGAAATATGCAAATATTGGTCATTGTTCTTACTTAAATGCCTGCTGACTACTGCATCATTCTCCAAGAAAGCTCATTTCCCCCTTCTTAGGGAAGATTCCAGGCCCTGCTGGATGTGGGAGAGGAGCATTAGAAGGGGAAAGGAAAAGAGTGAAGAGGCACCCCTTTTTTTTCAGACAAATTCTTAGACTTCAGAGACAAACCTCAGCTTCTCTAAAATGCACGGACAGGGGCACCTGGGTGACTCAAGTCAGGTAAGTTCTCAACTTGGGGTAAGGTCATGATCTCTCAGTTCATGAGTTCGAGCCCTATGTTGGGCTCTGTGCCGACAGCTCAGAGCCTGGAGTCAGCTTCATATTCTGGGTCTTCATCATTCTCTGTGCCTCCCTGGCTCATACTCTGTCTGTCTCTCTATCTGTCAAAAATAAACATAAAAATAAAATAAAACATACGGACATGTAGCCCTGGAAGCATTTACCCGAAACTAAAGAAAATGCGTTTCAATAAATTAATTTTTTTCTCACAGCACTAATGAAGCAATGACAGAGGATTGGGGAGGGACTTGTTTTAGAGCTTGGTAAACTGGCGGCATTCCCAGAAGGAAATTACGTGGAGGCCTGAGTGGTGACCTCTCACTCAGGGAAGCCTGAAGGAAGCGAAGAGACACAGACTCTAAGAACTTACTAGAGATCTGTTTCTTTCTTTTTCTCTCCAGTTGCTTCCTCTGACATATTTTTTTCTTTTTTAATTTTAGCTTTGCAAAAAGACCATTCTGAGTCAACCCTATCAGCTTTTCCTCCCTGCTCACTTGAAAACCTTTTTAACCTCCTTTACCCAGAGGGCTCCTCAGGCCTGCATGAGCCTTTTAGCTCCATTCACCTCTTTCTCAATTTGACATGATTGACTTCTCTTCCACTCATCCCCTTAGGGAGGTTTTACCCAGAGATTTGGTCCTGCTCCCTGCTTTTCTTCTCTTCCTCTCCATTAGGGAGTCTCTCCATGCTCAAATTTCATTTTTATTTGGAGGCAAATGACCTTAGACATTCCTTGCAGACTCTACAATTTTCATGCAATGCAGTTACTTCCAAAGCTCTCACTGGGTTACTTTCCTGCTTCCCTAACTTCTGTCAAATTTGCTTCCATCTGGGTTCCTGCCGAAGTCCCAGCTATCCTCTGGACACTGAAGAGGCAGGAAATACCCTCCTCCTTCCTCTTTGTGCATGTACATCTTGCCAGGTCAAATTCCAGTCCACGTCTTCTGAAAAGCCCTTGAGGACGTCTCCAGCCAGAAGGAATTCTCCCTCATCTGAATTCCTGTGGCACTTAACATCTGTATCACTCACGCACCCCGTCAGTTACAGTCTGTGAAGAACTACAGGGAACATATGAGGCGCCAACAGAGGATGCTATGTGCATGTATCCAGAGAAACATCTCTACCTTCTAGGTACATCCCTAAGCAAAGAGAAGGCAGTGATTTAAAACAAAAATGTTTTCTCTTCATAGGCTCTTATAGTCTGGGAAGGAAAACACAAATTTAGCCTCATTTTGTCCATGTATACAAACCTCTGGTTGCATTGGATGGTTAAAAGTATAATCATTTGTCCTCCTGGGGTCAATTGCCAAACTGTTCAGTATGCCCCAGGAACTTTGATGAGATCATATGTACATAATACCTTGAGCAGACAATTTTTAGATTAATTCTTTGTAACAGTTTTGTTGCATAGTTTCTCATTGGTTTATTTCCCTACTTTCTATCACTATAGAAAATACCAGATACACAGGAGAAATAACCCTCACAAAATTATATTAAAATATATATTTAAGAGAAAATGCTATGTAACATACATCTCTCTCATTAAATATGAAGACCACATGTAAACACTGAGAGCCCTTGAATGGGCCCAGTTTCTAAAACCCATTCACTTTGCTGCCACATTGCTACCCTAACACTCCTCACAGACCCATTTTCAAAACCTTGGATTTCTAATCATCTTAGCTGTCCTAACAGGACTGTATTTGTTGATTTTGATTCTATCCAAACCTGTTCTGGAGGGAGCTATCTTGGATGTTATATTGCCCTTGCCCACAAAATGCTCCAGATGTTCAGGCAAAGCAGAAAATGCTCCCTGAGTTTAGAAGCACTGGCCTAGATGTGACTGGCCTCTTTTTAGGCTCTTTTCCTTTGGTTCAGAACTTTCTAACCTGTGTACATTTATTTAAAAAATATGTTTCGCTGGTTGGAACCCTCTCCTTTCTGTTCCCTTTTAGTTATGTTTACTCTCTTTTTTTCTTTACTTGCTCCCCTAAGAGTCATTTCACGTTCCCCTTGGACCATTTCCCCCACTCAATCAAGTTCAGGTTTCTCTGTACACATAGCATTCCTATAGATGGCCTCCTTCCATGTAAATCACTTGTTGTAAGTATCAGTGACACTCTTTCCCAGAGTAGCTGGAGTCCACATTGATACATCTTTCTCACTTGCCAATGACTTCAAGGATCCCTAGGGCCTATGGTGTGGCACTTGGGATTTGGCTCACTGATAAGTCTTCTGTAATTCTCTTACTTTGAGACATGGCCACTTTAAGCCGAATGGAGAAATAGTCTTCACCTACAAGGAAACCCTGTTCTGTTTCCAGTCCCCTTCACAGGTAGGTCTTAGGCAAAAATATCTGGTGCGGTGGGTAGAACACAGAAGTGTGAATAGGATATCTCCTAGTGTACATCTTTTCCAATAATAATCTTTTGTCCACAACCCAAACATGCCTTTTTAAACAGCCTCTCCCCCCGCCCCTTTTTTTTATGTTTGTTTGTTTGTTTGTTTATTGAGAGAAAGAGAGGATGTGAGCAGCGGAAGGGCAGAGAGAGAGAGAGAAAATCCCAAGCAGGCTTTTACACTCAGCAGTCAGCGTGGAGCCCAATATGGGGCTCAGTTCCACCACTGTGAGATCACAACCTGAACCACTATCAAGAGTCAGATGCTGAACTGACTGAGCCACCCAGGGCCCCGACAGCCTCTCCTCTTAAACTGAGCTCCTTCCATGGGGATCCTGAACTGGTAGACAAGACCTCACCCGGAATCATCTCTCCCATCAATATGTTTGAATAGCCATCTCCTGGCATAGGACCCTTAAAGCAAACTCACGAGTGTTACCTGTGCCGTGTTTAGCCCCTCATCCAGTGCAAATGTGATGAGATCTCTGGGTGCAGGACATTTTTTAGAGTCTGCCCTTTTTTACCTCATGGGTTAGAGGTATTATAGCAAAGAGGTTAAGAGGATGGACTTAAAAGCCAGAATACCTGCACTCACATTCCAACTCAACCCTGAATAAGTTTCTTTAGCCTCTATAAGTGTCAGTTTCTATATCTGTAGAATGGGGGAATACTAATATCTATCTCCTAGTGCTTTGAGGATTATTAAAATTTCCCATAAACTAGATCATAAAACAAGCCATAACTGAAATTATTTAAAGCATGTCCTCTAGAATTGTTAGAAATTTATGATAAAGTACTAGAAAATTCCCAACTACTCAGGTAGTTGGGAATTGGGTAACCCGTGACTCAAATAGGGTACTCAGGTTTTGTCTACCTGGTTTTTCTACATGCATTTGTATGCCTCGATATCAGTAAAAATTGCAGGAAGAAAAAAGCTGCCCAAGCAGAGAAGCTAACTTAATACCACCTAACTGATGCCTCCGTTGGCCCTCACATGCAGAAAACTCAGTGACACGGGAATCCTGGCTTGGTCTTCCTTTTTCTCACAGGAGCACATGTCAACACCACACCAGAGAGTGTCACCGTCTCTCACTACACACGTTCGTAGTTCGTATACGCAATTAGGTGAATTTCCTGTGACCATTGTGCAAATTCTGAAAAGGAGGATTTCTAAGCAAAGCATAGTTTACCAGTTCATCCTTTTCTGTTCAGTAAATACAGGAATCACAAGAGAGCAAAACTGGAGATTAAAGACACTGTTTCTTAGTAGAGCTCACATGCTAGCAGTCTGGTGGGCCAGGAGGGGTGCTGGCTGACCCACTGGTGTGATCTGAAGGACTGTGTAAATTTTTCCAGGTTGCTAAACAATTTTCACTTGGCTGGGACCAGGACATTTTGTATTTGCTCCCATGCCTAACATTTCAATCGGTATGTATCCTAATGATATATCTCCTAGGAAATGTGAGCGATTAATGATAAAAATGTGAATCATCCTCCAGGGTTATAAATTAACCAACCCTATTCCACTGAACAAACATTCATAAAGCAACAATATTTAGTTAGACACTGGGCGAGGGCAACGGTGCCACTAAATGCAAACATGCACATGAACTTGTTCTAGAAAAAGCCTTGAATCTCAGATCAATTTCACATACAGGCTGGTCTAAGAAATGAACAATAGATGTTGAACTAGGAGTTTAATATTCTGGTCCAAGCTCTGACACATCTTCGCTGTGTGTCAGCAGGCAGGCTTAATAACCTGGCTTGCCGGCGCACAACAAGGCGAGAGAGGAAACAAGTTATTTTCAAATAAGATAATGAATGTGAAAGCTGTTTTAATACAGTTGAGGAGGTTCTTTGTGTAATGCTGTGGAATGATCTCCAAGAAAGTACAGTTAAATTTTTTTCTTTTTTTTTTTGGCAAGGGTACAGAAAAGTGCTTCCATTTTTTGTTGTTGTTGTTTGCATGTCTGTTTTCAAGAGCAATCGTGCATCTATGGACTGTTAAATGCATAGAATATCTTTGAAGGTATACACAAAAAATACTGGTAGTGTTTCTGACCTCTGGGGAAGGTTACACTGTGGATGGTGGAAATGACAGGAAGAATTTTTAAGATCTGGAAATCGAAACATACAGTGGTTAAATAACTTTCCAAGGACACCTGGTAAATATCTAAAATAGCAGGGATTCAAAACTTAGCTAGTCTAATCATAGAATTCACTCTCTTACCACCATACCCTACTGTCTCCTGACCTTCTGAGGAGAGGGTGTCCGTGCTGGAAAGTTAACCTCTGCTCTAAGAGAACACCTCAGCTATCCAGCCATTATCTGTCGAATTCAGTCTACCAACCATTTCCTCCCCTTTTCTAGGCTGATGTGCCACCCTGACCGAGAACACCATTTCATTAAATTGCACTTTCTTTCTCTGGTACAAATCAATACAAGACCACAAGGATTTCTTTAAAAACATATACAGAATTGCTGTCCTCGGTCTGTTTTTTTTTTTTTCCTTTCAATATTGCATCCCTGACAGCTAGAAAAGAATCACTTATTTTAACAGGAATGATCCTTCCTGTATGACACTAATTGAAACGTTATTTGTGTTCAGAAGATGTCTTAACAGAAAATGTCTTATTTAATTGGTTGGAGCCTTTCCAAAAGTCACTGTCTACCTCAGGGATTTTTGGCCAGACATTGCTTGGCTCCTTTTCCTTAATTGGAGATACCCCCACAGCTCTTTGGTTGTGGTGGTGGTTCTTGCATTATTCCCACAATGCCTCTGTCACTGATCTGTTTTAATCATCCATCAGACCATTTTGGGCTTCCTTCCAGGAATTTTCTTTTTTTTTTCCCCCCAGGAATTTTCTATGTAACCTACCTGTTTCAAGGCCAGAGCTAAAGCTATTCTTCTTGTTTCAGTTGTCTTTAACAAACTTCAAACTGATATCCTCTGGGGTCACTTCAGTGAGCAAAGTCATCTCCATTCCAACCAGACCCATGTTTTCTGGGTCTCCTTCCTGCTGTGACTTCATTTCCATGCCACTACCACCATCTCACTCCCATGGTCACACCCAGGACTTAGCATCATCATTTCTTTGACTTCCACCTCAAAAATGTTAGACTTAGAAGTCCCACTGCCTGATCACAACCTCATACATTTATACCTGTCAACCCATAAAACCATTCCAGAATCCTATCCAAGAATCCAGCATCAGGTAGCCAATTCTCACCTAGCTCCACTTTCCTTTCTAGTTAACCTGGATCCCAAGGTCAAATGCTTCAAAACTAATAACAGCATCCTCAGTTCTTCACTTGACTATCATTCTACATCTCCTGGAATCATTCCCAACCCTTGGAGAATCTATGAAGTCTGTGCCTCTGCTTCTCCCAGGCTGAAAGAGTAAAGCATGTAAACTTGCAGATTGATGACTTCCCTGAGGCCTCAATTCATGAATCATTCTACTTGACCCTAGTAAGTTTCCTTTGCCACTTACCTTAGAGACTGCATTAAGCCTCAATAATCTCCTATTTCAGTTAGGATAGTGTTTAGGTGCATGTAATTGGAACACAATATAGCAGTGAACTAAACTTGATATAAGTTTATTTTCTCAACTAGGTAAAAGAAGATCAGAGATTCACACCTGAAGTGTGCTATGGAGATACCACAAAGTCCTCAGAACCTAGACATCTATCTTTCTGCTCTGTCATCCTCAGCAGATGGCTTCTAAACTCAGGATCATCTCACAACCCAAAAAGGCTGCTGGAGCACCAGCCATCATGTCCTAGACAGCAGGAAGGTAGAAGTCCACTCAAAGCCAAGTTGTCTTCCTCTGGCCATAACTTAATCATATGATCATATTTAGTTGTAAGATAAGCTGGGAAATGCAGTTTTTAAGCTATATATGTCACTCACCCAAACAAAATCAAGCCTCTGTTACTAAGAAGAAAGAGAGAATGGATTTGGATAAGCATATAACTGCCCCTACCACATCTCTGTAATACCTCTACTTCTATACTCCTCATTCCGGACAGCTTTTTTATTGAGAAGAGACCATCAGGTGTGAAATCCCTTAATATCTCTCCCCTCCATTTCTAACTTATCTGATTACAGGATCCAGGCTTACTTACTTTATTCCTATCTCAGAAGAGGAGTGTTTCTACTCCGCAAGGCTAAAATCTGTGCTTTTAACATGTGCCATTTATCATATGTCAGGCATGCATCACTAAAACTGTTACATTTTTTCAAATTTTTAATTCAGTCACTTCTTAATCCCTTACCATCTGTCTTCCACAGTCATGATTCTCCTGAAACTTTTCTAGCTAGGGTCACCAATTAATATCAAATTGCCAAATCACAATAAACTATTTTTAAAAATTGCCAAATCAAAACAAGTTTTCAAAAAACAGTTTTGTGGTTCCCCCAAAACTAATCATAGAAGTATCTGTCTACTCCTACTCTATTCCTCCATACACACATATATATATATATATATATATATAT
>NC_043707.1:87340496-87343635 GCF_006229205.1 Suricata suricatta
AAATTGCCAAATCAAAACAAGTTTTCAAAAAACAGTTTTGTGGTTCCCCCAAAACTAATCATAGAAGTATCTGTCTACTCCTACTCTATTCCTCCATACACACATATATATATATATATATATATATGTATATATATATATATATATGTACTCAAAAAAACTGACAACAAATACTAAAAAGAAGTGCATGTACTTGCTTGTTCATAGCAATACTATTCACAGTAGCCAGTAAATAAATGCAGCTCAAACATCCATTATTAGATGAATAGATTTAAAACATTGTGGCATATTTATACAATAGAATATTATTCAGCCATAAAAAGCAATGAAATACTGGCAAATGTTACCATGTAGATGAACCTTGAAATCATTATGCTAAGAGAAAGAAGCCAGACACAAAAAGTCACGTTAAGGGATTTCATTTATATGAATTATTCAGATGGATAAATCCATAGATATGTAACACAGATGGGTGGTCACCAGGGACTGGGAGAAACCATTTAACATATACAGGGTTTTGTGAACATTGGGGTACATGTGCTCCTATGCATCAGCACACATGTACCCCAATGTTCATAACAGCACTGTCAACAATAGCCAAAACATGGAAAGAGCCTAAATGTCCATCACCTGATGAGTGGATCAAGAAGATGTGGTATATATACACAATGGAGTATTACATGGCAATGAGAAAGAATGAAATCTGGCCATTTGTAGAAAAGTGGATGTCATGCTAAGCAAAATAAGTCAGGTGGAGAAGGACAGAAACCATATGTTTGCACTCATAGGTCTAGCAGGAGAACAGGAGAAACCTAATGGAGGACCAGGAGGAGGGGAAGAGGGAAAGAGAGTTGGGGGGAGAGAGAGGGATGCAGAACTTGAGAGACTACTGAATACTGAAAACGAACTGAGGGTTGAAGGGGAAGGGGGAGGGGGGAAGAGGTGGTGGTGGTGGAGGAGGGCACTTGTGGGGAAGAGCACTGGGTGTTGTATGGAAACTAATTTGACAATAAACTACTTTAAAAAAATGAAAAAAAAAAACACATACAGGGTTTTACTTTGAAGTCAAGGAAATGTTTTCGAACGAGACAGAGAACATTGTATTGTGAACGTACTAAATGCCACTGCATGGTTTGCTATAAAATAGTTCATTTTAAGCTATGTGAATTTCCATCTCAATAAATTACTCTTTTATAACATCACTTTTCATTTCTTACTCATACTTTCCAACATTGACCACCACCTACTTCCCAACTTCTTCCTTCCCTTGATTTCGTGAGCATCAGTTTTTACAGATTTTCTGCATGCTTTTCTCACCATTATTGCTCTTTCTCTTTTGCTGATTCAACTTTTTTTGTAATCATGTGATTTTGGAGAATTCTCCAGACTATTTTGGTTCTCTTCTATTTTTGTTCTCCAGGATTCTCCCCTCTGTTATCTCAGTTCTATTAGAGGAAGTTTATGCTCCCATCCTCTTGTCTCTGGATAAAGAACTTCTATTCCCAGAAAGAAACAGTATTGGAAAAACCCATCTGAACTGATTGTTTTAACCCCGATGGAAGATGCTGATTTTTCTAATTGGAGAATGGCAAAAATCTGACATTCATTTTTATACAGTCCTTTATAGGGAGAGGTTAAGATGTTGAACTTCATGGTTCCCATGTGACCTATCCTTTATTTTTGTATCAGTCTTTGTAGAAATGTAAATTCTGCTCTCCTCTATAAATTTAGCTTAACTGTTGGCCTTTGGAAGGAAGTTAATAACTTCAAATCAGAAGGGAAATTTTAGGAAACTTCTTTGTGGCCACAGATCTAAGCTATATTTTCCATGCCAGTTTTTTAGTAATAAAACAGAATATCTATCTCCATCTATTGAAATCTTTATTTTTCTCTTAATTCAGAGGGAGAAGAACATGGTCTTAACACTCTTTTAAGCCTCAACCAGTTCCAACCACAACTTCAGTACCAATTGCTACCAAATTTCTCACCCTGGCCCCTTTCTCTTTCTTCTTTTGTTTTAATTGAATTGTAATTGATACACACAAATTCATTAGTTTCAGGTGCACCACATACTGATTCAATATTTTAAAATTTTTTAAATGTTTATTTTATTTTTGAGAGAGAGACAGAGACAGAGCATGAGTGGGGGAGGGGCAGGCAGCAGGAGACACAGAAGCTGAAGGGAGCTTCAGATTCTAAGCTGTCAGCACAGAGCCCAACACAGGGCTCAAACCCATGAACTGTGAGACCATGACCTGAGCCAAAGTTGGACGCTAAACGGATTGAGCCTCCCAGGTATCCCCTCATTCAATATTTTTATACATTGCAAAATGATCACCATGATAGGTCTAGTTTCTGTCAGCGTACAAAATTATTACAATATTATTGTACATTAAATCCCCATGAGTTATTTTCTAACTGGAGGTTTGTATCTCTTAATCCCCTCCACCTATTTCTCCTGTCCTCCACCCTTGGGCAACCGCCAGGTCTCTCTAAGTCTCTTTGGTTTATTTGTTTGTTTGGGTTTGTTTTTTTTTTTTTAGATTCCACATATAACTGAAATCATATGGTATTAGTCTTTCTTGGAATTATTTCATGTAGCATAACACCCTCTAGGTGCATCCATGTTGTTGCCTATGACAAGGTTTCATTTTTTTTTTTTTAGAGTCAATGTTCCATTTTGTGTATATATAGACATATATACACACCACATCATCTTTATCCATGGAAGAGCATTTAGGTTGCTTCCATATCTTGGCTATTATAATGCTGCACTGAACATACGGTGCTAGATAGAAGTGGAATTGCTAGATCATATAGTATTCCTATTTTCAATTTTTTAAGGAACCACCATACTGTTTTTCCAAGTGACTGCACCAATTTACATTCCCACATCAGTGCATGGTGGCCCCCTTTTCTCCATATCCTGACCAACACTTGTTATTTCTTTTTGTTTTTGTTTTTCTTGAGTCTGGCCATTCGGGCAGGTGTGAGATTTGTATTTCCCTGGTACTTAGTAGTGTGGAGCATCTTTTCATGCACCTATTGCTGGTCCTGATCCTTATTTTCTTTTTTTTTTTTTCACGCATGCAAAAGCAAAGGGCTTTATTACGGGTTTAGGCTCGCCAGGGCCTAAACT
>NC_043707.1:87343735-87428617 GCF_006229205.1 Suricata suricatta
TAAGCAATAAGTGATTACCTATAGCTTCTATTTCTAGGCCTGCCCTTAGGAATGTTAAGGGTATTACAAGGGTGGTCCCTCTTGCCTTGGGCAATGTGTGCCCTTCTATTGTCTCAAACCTGCGTCCTTACATTCCCCCTTCTGTTTTGTAACTGACCCAATCCTGGGTCAGCTGAGTTACCATTGTACCCCTAAAGCCTGGCATAGCCCTCCTTGGTGTAAGGGGAATTTCTTACCCTGTAAAGGGCATAGGGAAGAAGAGTTTACCCAATTTCCGCCAGTCTCCAGACCCTTACCAAATGATCCTTATTTTCAACTGACCACCTACTTATCTTCCTCCCCCATCCCAAATGTCTCCTATATGATTATTTGGTTGATTTTTAAAATTTTAACTTTATTTAACATGACTGTTTAATGTAAATCCAAATTAGTTAACATATAGTAGGATAATAATTTCAGGAAAAGAATTTAGTGATTCATCACTTACATATAATACCCAGAGCCTGTCTCTGCAAGTGTACTCCTTAATGCCCATTGCCCATTTAGCCCATCACCCCCCCAAAACTCCATCAGCAACCCTCATTTTTTTCTTTGTATTTAAGAATCTCTAAAGATTTGTCTCCCCTTCTGTTTTTATCTTATTTTGTTTCCTTTCCCCTATGTTCATCTGTTTTGGTACATAAACTCCACATATGAGTGAAATTATACGATATTTGTCTTTCTCTGACTTATTTCACTTGACATAATACACTCTAGTTACATCCATGTTGTTGCAAATGGTAAGGGTTCATTCTTTTTGATCTCTGAGTAATAGTCCAGTGTGTGTGTGTGTGTGTGTGTGTGTGTGTGTGTGTGTGTGTGTGTATCACATCTTCTTTATCCATCTCATCAGTTGATGGACATTTGGGCTCTTTTTATACTTCATCTATTTAGGTAGTGCTGCTATAAACTTTAGGGTGCATGTACCCCTTCGAATCAGCATTTTTTGTATCCTGTGGATAAATCCCTAGTAGTGCAATTGCTAGGTCGTAAGATAGCTCTATTTTTAGTTTTGTGAGAAAACTCCACACTGTTTTCCAGAGTGTCTGCACCATTTTGTGTTCTCACCAACAGTATAAAAGTGTTCTCCTTTCTCTGCATCCTTGCCAACATTTGTTGTTGCCTGACTTATGAATGTTAGCCATTCTGACAGGTGTGAGGTGGTAGCTCATTGTGGTTTTGATTTGTATTTCCCTGATGATGAGTTAACATGAGTTTTGAAGTTACAGAGTATACAGTCTCTGGAGACTCAAAATTATTACACCTCAGAGCATTGTGTAGTTGATAAAGATGAAAAAACTAAGGAATCTCAGGAATCGGAGACCAAAGGTTACATGATCAACTCACTCTTAAAAGTTTCCTGATGCAGGAACTAGGAAACCATCAAGAACCAAGGCAGCTGACTTTGTCCCTTTTTAAACCTTCTCATGATTCCAAAAGCAACTGGAACTGTTCTTCTCACCGGCGCTTGTCTGATACTTAATACTATGTTAAAGGCTTTCTCTTACCTGCAGCCAATATCTGATTTTTATTATGTTCTTGATACCTTTCATTATTGTCCATGTTTTCCTTGAGCATGTTACAATTAAGGCATAAGGTTTTAAATATAAAGTAACATGCCCACTTATGGGTTTGGGCTGCTGTAATAAAATGCCATTAGACCAGGTGCTGGATAGGCAACAGAAGTTTATTTCTCACAGTTCTTAAAGCTGGAAAGCCAAGGTCACAGTGCCAGCACGACCTGGTCTAGGGAGGGTCCTCTCCCAGAGTGCAGCATGCTGTCTTATTCTTCAGAGAGGAGGGAAGCCCTCTCACATCTTCTCCAAGAAGGGCGCTAGTCCCATTTCTGAGGCCTCCACCCTCATGGCCTAATCCCTTCCAAAGGCCCACCTCCTAATATCACATTGGGGGTTTAGAGTCCAACTGAAGAATTTTTAGGGGATGCACATGTGCAGTGACACTACTCTTCATTTGCTCCTTATGGTTAGTGGACGGACTGACCTCCTGCTCTGATTCCTGTTTGCCTCCTCCTGATGTGCCGTTCCTAGTGCCGAAGCTGGAGGCGTAAAAGCTGCATTTCCTTTGCACCTAGGGTGTGGATACAAATTATGTGCCATGAATTAGATGCATTATGCAAGATATAGAAGGCAGAAATGTGCCAGAAGCCTTCTCCTTGCCCCTTTTGTTGTTGTTGTTGTTTTGTTTTGTTTTGTTTTGTTTCTGGCAAACAGTATCTTGGACACAGGAATTAGTTCCATGGCAGGGTTCCAGTGACTAAGGAGAGGTGGTTGTGACAGAGACAGCAGGGGCAGTGGCCTCCTGATTTGGGCTTCCTGATCCTTGGAGGTGCCATTTGGACAGTGCAATGCAGGGTCCTTGGCTAGGGTGGAGTACTTCTCAAAATTTCCAAGGGTGGCCTCACAGGTGGGAACCCCCCCTGGGGCCAGTCCTGCTGTGTTGTTCTGGGGGCAAGGATTTTGCTCGTCCCAGGCTTCCAGTGATTTTTACTATCACTTAATTTCCTTTATTAAATCCTTCTTGCCTGCAATCGCTAAATTGCTTTTGTTTCCTACACTGAACCCTAATGGATACTTTATAGTACTTTTTTTTTTAAGATTATGGATTTACTTTTAAGAGAGAGGGAGCATGAATGGGGGAGGGACAGAGAGAGAGGAAGAGAGAATCACCATAGCACAGAGCCCAGTAGGGAGCTAGCTCCCAAGAACCCTGAGATCATGACTTGAGCTGAAATCAAGAGCCAGACACCTAACTGACTGAGCTCCCCAGATACTCCATTACTTTCTATCCCCAGTACCAGAAAGGAGTTAGAGATAGCAATTATTTCATGGCCAGGGACCCAGGAATGCCCACATCCTGCTCTACTTAACATACTTTTCTATTGGGAGTTTCCGAGGGAGCCACCTGAAAAAGGAATAATAAATAAAAATCAAAGTACCATTTTATTACTAGTTGTGCACAAGCCTAAAGCCCAAATGCAATGCCTTGATAAAGACTACAGTGGGGCCTGGGGCTGCCTGCTCCAAGGTTCCTTCTTGACATCTTATCACTTTGGACACAGGCAGGCAGGAAGTTGAAGAGAGAGAGTCAACAACAGAGTCTTCTAGAATCCACTTATTTGTCCAGCTGTAGGACACAGGAAAGAGAAGTTTCATGCATTTTAAGGGACATTAACCTTGGCCACTGTTCAGCAATCGTCCTGGACCCTGAGCTCACAAACCAACAACTCTCTGGGGGGAGGAGGGGTGGGGAGTGGAGGTAGGCAAGGAACTGAGCAACGATGGGTGTTGAGAAGGAACTGGCCAGGCAGAGCAGAGGGGCAAGGACTAGTGAGTATCCCTCAGTGACAATTCGGGTCTCCTCTTCTGCCTCATGTGAATGCTTCAAAGAATATTCACATCTTGTCTATACCTCAGAGGTCACTTGCAGAGCTAAATCCTTCTAGTTTTCATGAACTTGTCATGAATGGGAGTGTGTGAGTGAAGGGAAGAAAGGTGACAATCAAGAGGAAGGTAGCCTGTGGGCAGTGATATTAACAAATCAGGAGGTGTTGATCATAACAAGCATGTATGAATTTTTACGATTAACTGGCCCTAATGAAAATACTGATGGAGACACTGTTAGAATATACTGATTTTTTGGGGTGGGAAAGACTGACACCAGAAATCCTGGTTGCACCTCTACTAGGCTGTTTGATTTAACCCATCGGAGAGGAAATGGGTGACGGGTGACATGGAAGTTATATCCTGGAAGTTCCTCCTAAGGTTTTGCAATTCTAGTCTGTACCCCACACTGGCAGCACTTTTGAGCTTTTGCAGTCTCTAAAAAGCTTCCTGACTCAAATAAATCAACAAACATTACCCTCTAGCTGCTAATCACTACCTCCTTAAAGACACCCCTGCCAAGCCCCCTTATTTTTGTGCTAATAGAAAGAATACCTCTTTCTGAAAAGCAAAGAAGGTAGACTTTGAAATTTTTCTTTTTAATTCAAATTCATCCTTTGTGAAAGTAGGCAGCAGAAAGTCAGAAAAGTTAAAATAATCCCGAAGATAAAATTCTGCTTTGTTTATATTATTGAAAGCATGGTTTGTGTTGTTGATCTCATCATGGATGACTCATATTTACAGTCAACTGACACTCTGATCATATGTAGCCCTTTACATTAATATGGTCTCTGAGAGTATATCCTAAGAATTCTGTCATCTAAACCAGAGATGAAACTTCTTGGAGACAAAAACTGTCTCATTAACACCTACATCCTTTACAGCATAGGTGTGACAGAGACTCTAGGAGTCAACGGATGAATGGAGAGACAGTAGGATGGGTGGTTAGGCAGATGGTCACACAGATGGCTGGATGGATAAATACAATAAGTTATTTTTGTTATCTTAATCAGTATACTCCCTTGGAATGACTTCAACAGGAATCTGTATAATACTGAACACTTGAAGAGAGAAGAGTCTAGTAAAACCCAGACAAAACACAACAAAACATATCAGAACTCAAAGTTTTAAAAAATGTTTACATTCTGAAGTCAGTAATCTGATAACGTGCTTTTCTTGTAACTTGTTTTTGTTTTTTTAATGTTTCTATTTTTTTGATAGAGTGTAAGTGGGGGAGGGGCAGAAAGAGAGGGAGATAGCGGATATGAAGCAGGCTCTTTGCTACCAGTAGTGAGCCCTATGTGGGGCTTGAACTCACAAACCATGAGATCATGACCTGATCCGAAGTTGATCCCTTAACCGACTAAGGCAACCAGGTGCCCCTCTTGTAACATTTGATATCCTATTTTTCATTACTTAAGTTTTGGTAGACTTAAAACAATGTTGTATTAATGTTAGCTCTGGAAAGGTGTTAGAACACAGCTCATCCGGAACCTGGCCACTTGCAAGTATGGTCTACCAAACAGCACCATCTGTATCACCTGGGACCATATTAGAAATGCATCTGCTTCTTCACAAGTTTCCTGGGTGAGTCCTATACACATTAAATCTTAGAGACACTGGTCTAGATTTGAGCCCAAAATGAGTAGGAAGTGGGATTAGCCCAGAAATCATGGCATCTTGCAACAGACACTTATTCTAAGCAGAATATAATAGGCGTGCCTGGGTGGCTCAGCCAGTTAAGCATCTGGTTAAGCATTCCACTCAGGTCATGATCTCAAGGTTCATGGGTTCGAGCCCCACGTTGGGTTCTGTGCTGACAGCTCAGAGTCTGGAGCTTGCTTCAGAATCCATGTCTCCTTCTCCCTCTGACCCTCCCCTGTTCGCTCTGTCTTTCTCTCTCTCTCTCAAAAATAAATTAAAAAAAAAGATAAACAGAGTATAGTAAACCTCAAGCCCTATCCTGATGGTGAAGAAATCTCAGGCGCTGAGGAAGGGAGTTTGATATGTTGGAATATAAAAAGTGAGCTGTAGAGAATGGAGACTGGAGGGAGAGGGGATAGTGTGTCGGGGGGGGGGGGCTGGAGGGAAAAGCAGTAAACTTCATCTTATGAATTGTAGGAACCGTAGGAAATGCAGGAGACTACAGCAGCTGATTGAAATAGGATGCAGGGCCTCCCCTTAGGTGTAGACATCACAGCTGAGCCCTACAGCCTCAGGGAGGGCAGCCAGGTCCCTGTCTTGCTTGGGAAGGCGGACAATATGAGCATGAACAACTCAATCACCAAAGATTTTTCTAACTTTGGCTAGAGGCCAAGTATTCTGCAGTATGCTGGGTATTTACTACAAAGAACTAAGTCTTTGGAAGTGAGAATGTATAAAAAGGCTGAAAGGCACATTTGGGTAAAGTGAGGCAGACAGTTGACGTGTCTCCTCACTCCTACCAGCTGGGTAGGTGACGCTGTGCAAATCAATTCACTTCTTCAGTATATTTTTTGTTATCTTCTTAATAGTTACTCAAGGATTCCAATATATATCTTATTATAATTTACTTTAGGTTAATAGTGACTTAATTCTGGTAAAATATAGTAACTTTTCTCCCAATATATATCTTATTATAATTTACTTTAGGTTAATAGTGACTTAATTCTAGTAAAATACAGTAACTTTGCTCCAGTATAGCTCCATTTCCTTCTTCCTTCTTTGTGCTACTCTTGCCATTTTATATACATATATCCATGAGTCCGGTGTCATAATCATTGCTTTGCATAATCTTACATCTTTTAAACAATATATATATGTATATTATATATGTGTATATATATGTATATTCCACAGGAAGAAATAAAGAACATTGAAGATGGCAAATCTAAAAGACTGTATGACCATATACACATTATCTATTTATATCTCTATATGTATATTTCAGGGCTGCCCCAGCTTTCACTTTCCCCTCACAGGCCTTCTTGGGCACGCACAGCCTCTCAACCAGTGATATGTGGAGAGCTTATCTAATTTTCAAGGTCTTCCTGTTAAATTTCTGGTCACAACCTCCGGCTGGCAGGGCTATAGGCTTTTCCTATTTGTTTGCTAATGAGTTTTCTAATTTCACCGCCACTGGGCTCCGCTGGCGCCACTACAAATCACACTGTCCCCTCTGGCAGCTAAAGCCGCTGGTTTTCATAGGCAGCCCCGCCCGGTAGCACTGTTGTGACAGCAGATCCCGGGGTAAGGGTATGGAGTAGCCCCAGGCGAGAAAGCCACAGACTCCCATTGTGCTTACCCAGAGTTCAGCAGGGTTTCCTGCATAAATGTTTCTCATTTTGTTGTTTGCTTTTGTCAGTTTCTAGAGCCCTGAAATGGTTGTCGTTGATAATTTTCTCTTGTTGTTTTTGTGGGAAAGAATTTGTCATCTTCTCCACTCTGCTTTGCTAGAAGCCATGCCTCCTATTCACTTTAATGGGCTTTGGGTTTTTCATCAGTGAAATGAGGTTTTTTCCTCCCTAGTCCTACACTATTTTCGGTGGACCAGGAAACCGAAAGTTTTGAGGAGCCAGAAGCCTATTAAAGATGACACAGGACACATCACTTAGGGTTCAGGCACCAGCAACCTTGGTTGACTCTGACTGGCTGAAATGGCTTAAAAGCAGCTCAGAGTTCAGGCCACCGCTGGTACAGATCTAAAAGGATTCTCCTTTGGAAAAAAAAATGTTTAAATTAGCGTATGATTGCACAACTAAACATCACACTCGGACCACCCCAGGAAAGTACAATCCAGGCAGATGGCCACTTCATGTGTAAAGGAAAGAGAAGGGACAAGGAGAAGGAGTAAGTGAAAGGAGGGGCATGACGGTGATGGCTTTGATGTCATAAAGTCAACATTTTTTAAACTGGCCGTAATAGATGCGTCCCACTCAGAATAAAGTAAAACTAAAGCTTCTTGCTTGGGCCTTGCTATGGTTTGAATGCTTCTTTCCACTCCCACTCCACCCCCATGACATCCATTTGTTGAAATTATAAAGCCCAATCTGATGGTGTTAGGAGGTGAGCTCCTGCCCCTTGGGGTGATTAGATCATGTGCATGGGGTCCTCATGAATGAGATTAGTGTTCTTCAAAGAGACACCCCACAGAGCTCCTTCTGTCCCTTCCACCAGTCACCAATCTCCAACTCCAAAGAGGTCTTTCCTCAGAACCCAACGGCACTTGCACCCTGGTCTTGGACTACTGGCCTCCAGAACTGTGAGAAATAAGTTGGTGGTGTTTATAAGATACCCGGTCTCTGGGATTTTGTGATAGTAGCACAAACAGAAAAAACATCCTTAGTTTTCCAGGCTCTTCCAAAAGAGGATTGTAAGGGCCCTGGCAAGAAGAAGTGCCCACATTCCTGGCTGCCCAGTCACATCCTGATGTGCAACATACACATCACTGGCAGTAGGCACTTTCCACTCTCCCAGCCTCTGCTCCCTAGCCGTGGGACCATGTCTAGGTAGGTTTGCTCTTAGATGTCGTCAGAGCATCTAAAACAATGGGAGGATGACAGAAGTAACTTCAGGGACTACCCAGAGTTGCACAGGGACAGGACCAGTTTGTATATGTGCAGGTACTAATGAGCAGGCATGCAAGTGAATGTACATTCCTAGATGCTAGTGTAAGTTTATTTCACTAAAAGCTCTCTGCTGCTTTGAGAGGATCTACCGTCATTCTCATAGAAGTTAAAATAAGTCCACAATGTGAATGCTTTCCTTCCCTTACACTTGATGCCCATATATAGTGCACAACATGAACAATTGTACAAAGGAAAGCTGGATAACCAAAATCTTTTTTTTTCTTTTATAGTTTATTGTCAAGTTAGTTTCCATATAACACCCAACGCTCATTCCCACAAGTGGCCTCCTCCATGCTCATCACCTCCCTTCCCCTGTCCCCCTCCCTCATCAGCCCTCAGTTAAAATAACCAAAATCTTAAAAGCACAGGAAAAGGGCAGTTTCAAAGATCCAGGAAGCAGGGCACCATCCCTGTGACTAATAGCATCACTCTACTCAAACTAAAAAGATTCCTGGGAAAAAGCATCTGATTGTCTTATCCTGAGCCATGTGTCCATACTTTGGCCAGGATGAGACAAGTCATCCTGTCCCTTAAGTGCTTAATAGCTTTTAGCACTGGATCCTAGCAAGAATAGTTCCCCAGGACAGAATTAGGGTTCTGTTCTTAGAAAGGGGAACACACACTGAGCAGGCAAAAACAACAGATGGCTAAGACAGAAAAATTAATTAGGGATCAGATTTCTTTACTATAGGACTTCTCAGAGCCTTTATGTGGCAAATTTTGTTTTGTGAATCTTTAATACGAAATCCAATATGTAGCATTTCTCAATTTACCAAGGAACTTTTTTGGCAGGATATTTCAAGAGACAGATAAGGGCCTTCCCTCCGCCCCTCACCCCAGCAACCCCTGAGAAACCACATTTAGAGAAATTAGACCCTACTGTCTTTGTGCCCATAGGTATTGTAGCCCATGAGGTCAAGAAATTGACATTTATCATTGAATCTCCAATGCCTGGAACAGACCTGGCACAGAGGAGGCACTCAATAAATGGAACACTGAATGAATCTGTTTACATTATCTGTGTATTTCATCTTGAAAGGCTGAATTGCATGAGGAATTGCAGAAGCCATGCTCATTAAAGAAAAATTCAGTTAGGTTAATTCTATTGTACTCACTAAGTCTGAGCAAACTGTCCATCCTCCACAGAGCCCCAGAGTCCTATAGCTGAAGGGAAAATCCAATGTGTCACCCCTCCTCCTAAAATGGATGCCTATTTCAGGCCTGTACAGTACAAATTCCTGAGTATGATGTGTGGGGGCTTTGAAATTCTGGTGCCTGCCTGCCTCCTGCCTCTCTCCACCCCCCACCCCACCCCACTTTATGCTTCAGGAAAATGACTGATAAGTTTATAAGTCTCTAAGTTTGAAAGGTTGCTTTACTCCTCTGTAACTTTGCAAATGCTGTTCCTCTGTTCCCTATTTTGAGCCACTTAGAAAATTCATCTTTCAAACTCACTGTTAACTCCACTGTGAGGTTTCCAGGATCTTACCTGGCTGCTAGTCTGCTCCTAGTCCTCTCCTCTGAATGGTGTACATTTGTGAACTGGTGCATTTATCACATGCTGCTGCTCTCTATGGTCTTTCTTTGTCTTCACTTTTGGCGTATGAGCCCCTTGGGAATAAGTATCACACGTGTTCACATGAGTAGTCCTAGTACCTCATATCTAGTGCCTAGCTTCATCTAAGCAGGATGAGTAAACTCCCACCAAGAGTTGCAGATAGAAGGATCGTCATGCCAGGAAGTTGATCCAAGGGTAATAGAAGAGGCTTAGAGGGATGCTTGGTGACTCAGTCAGTTAAGCATCCAACTCTTGGTTTCTGCTCAGGTCATGATCTCACAGTTTGTGACTTCAAGCACCACATCAGTTTCTGCATTTATGGTGCATAGACTCTCTCTCTGCCCCTCCCCTGCTCTCTTTCGCTCTCAAAAAATAAATAAACGAATATATATGTGTATATATGTATATGCATATATATATACATATGTATACACACATATATGTATACACACACACACACACACACACACACACACACACATAAAGAAGAGGCCAATAAGACAACCAGAGGTAGCGAGTGTCTTAGTTTTTGTTCCCAAGAACCAGGCTCTGAGACCAGTATTGAAATGCAAGCAATCTATTGGGCAATGAAAGGAATATGGGTAGGTGAGAGAGGGAGTCCAATGGGAAAGGAAGGCAAGACAACCACTACAGGGCATTCTTTATTAAGCTCCATACCAAAGTGGGCAGTTCGAGCTTAATCCCACATGGACACTCTGGAAATTAGTGCAAAGTATACACCTTAGAATTATCCTGGCCAAGGGGCTTGGGAGCTGGGGTATTTATACTAGTCGGTCATTGACTAGGACTAGGCTCCCAAGGGAATGTTAATTCTTAGGCACTGACAGCCTGCAACTGGGGTGCAGCCCTCCAACAAAGACACCTGCCAGAGTGACTTTTGGAAGTCAGACTGGCTTGGAAAGACAAGGTAAAAGGACTCTCAGATGTGGGCAGAGCATTGATAGCATTGGCTAGAGTGAGGCAACTCGGAAGTTCTCAGTAACTGTTACTACAATAACTGGCCTTGAGGTACAGAGGGTGGGGCTGGGGTTCCTGGGTCCCAGAAGCAGCCGGAATACATGGCAGAAGCTGGAGTCCTCACTGTGGGCTTGTTCAGGAGACACTAAGAGACACAGAGGGCATTGACCACTCCCAAAGGCTCTACACAAGGCAGAGAAAGAGGCTTCCTCCTCCCTGCTGCCCTCCAGTCTCCCAGCAGGGCCTCCCACTGGCCAAAGCCAGCAGGGAGACACTTGACAAGAGTCTGGAAACCAGCTTGCCCTCCATAATGCAAAGCAGGGTAGGTCAGAGGAACAGCAAACCAGCCCACCCCTGGCAGACGATGATGCCACAGAGGAACTCTGTTCTCCCCACAGCCAGCAGCATCAGGATTTCCTGGGTAGTTTGTCTAAAATATAGACCCCTAGGTCCTATGTTTGGCCTGATGAATCTGAACTTTCCAGATAAGGTTAGGGTCCCAGGAATCTGTATTTTAACAAGTTCCAAAGGAGATTCTTACACATAATAAAATTTGGAGCTAGTGTAGAAGTGACTCAACATAAATGTTTTGGAGATTTTAAAAAATTAAATGAAATATATAACAAGATGAAAATTCAATTTCTTGCCAATCCAAAACATCAGTTATTACAAGTGATCCTTCCAGTTAATTTAAGTTTAACTGCTTGACAATTTTATGGAAAAAAGTACTCAAAATCAAGGGATATTGGAAAATATAAAAGCCTAAGGTAGCACCAAGGAGAAAGGTGTGAATTAGAGATGCTTTTGTCATACTATATTGCTATTATTGTTTTGTTACTCATTATGATTATTATTTGTATGGTGTCTACCCACCCACACCCCTAGACTGAGTTTCTTGAAAACAAGGATTATGTCTTATTACATCCCGAATGCACAGCTGAAAACATGGGCAGCTACATAGCAGGAGGCCAATAAATGTGGACTTAAGTTCAGAATCTAAAACTACCTCTTCAACAGTATGTCTCTGCAGGCGGCTTTTTCAGGCATTGACCAACATAGAATATGGGCCAAAAAAATTTTTTTTGAATTTCCAAAACCTTTCTGGGTTTTCCATAAAATTGGCCTTTAAAATTTTTTTTCTCTAGTTTTGAGCATTCATGCAGTAAAGTTGTTCAATGATGTGTTATACATGATACATTGTTTTTATTTCAGCATAATTAAGCAATTATTGTCATAGAAATTGCATTACTCAATTTTATCAAGAAAAGCCTCCTTTTCCTAAGAGAGTAATATATTCAGATTAAGAAATATGCTAAGGCAAAAATCAGACAAAACAAGCTTTCAAAAGTGCAAATGCAAACTAAGAAAACAGATTAACAGTGTTCTAAAATGAGAAGGGCAAAAACAATTGATCAATTTTACTGTTTCAAGGGAGTGGACAAGAGGGTAAAAATTCTATGAAAAAATTTCCATTCCCATAAAAAATCACAGAAGGACATTTATTTACAGGGAAGTAGAGGGAAAACATAATGCTACATGTAAAATGGGAAGCCTATTTGCCCCAAGGCTAGACCTATTTGGAAGACAGTTCCCAGAAATTAATTAAGAGGACACACTGAAATCAGTCAAACATGGTTTGAAATAAACACCCAGCATAAAATACCTCCATGATCTTGAGAAAATTGCAATCTCTGTACCTTTATCTTATTGTTTTGAAAAGAGGACGGACCAACGACACCTACTTAAAGGGCTGGTTAACCAGTATACTCTTTAATTATTAACTACTGTCTTGCTATTTATAGTTTGGAGCTACATGAAAATGCCATTTGCCCCTATGGAATAGGCTTCCAGCAATCTAGGATACTTAATGAAATGATCTGGCATGAAAGTGGAGGGAGGGGGCTGCAGGGGCATGTGGCTGTGAAGGAGCATGGATCTAAGGTCCACCACAGAGGGACATCAACTAAGGGGTCAAGAGGACATAGGAAAGGGAATTATTCCCAGATCAAGCAAGCCAGGGGCTCAAATTTATCGATCTAGAGTAGGTAACTATAGGATAACAATAAAGGGAAACTCACTGCATGGCCTATTAACTAGCTGTGTGACCTAGGGAAGATTACCTGCACTCTAGGCTTCAATTTCATCATTAAAAAAAAATAGCATAATAATGCCCACCTCACTGGAAAACTGTCAGAATTGTGATCATGCATGTAGTATATTGACCACTGTGTTTGGCACATAATAAATGCTTTGAAAAAGCTAGCTAGGGCAATATTAGCATCAGAGCCTCGCTTTCCAGGTTTTTGTTCAGAAAGAGAATACCAGCTCCAACAAGTGTGATGACTGAAAAAACATGATAGTGTATATAATTCTATATATTCTATATAAACTGAAGTTAACAAGGCAGGCACGCAGGGAAACAAGGCAAAGGTACAGATACAAAGTTAGACACTGTGGGAGACTGGCTCCTAATAACAGGGTGGAAACACGGTAACTAAACTGGGACAAAACAGATTTTAACTAGCAGCAAGTATGACATGACGAATGGAACCACCCTTCTGATAGAGCTCAAGCTGGCTCAACTGTTGGGAGAGAAGGACTCTGGGAAAGGCAGACAGGTGACTCCTGAAAATATCAAAATTAAAGTGTAGTAACTCCCTATCTATCCAGAGATCATTTATGCAGCAGTGTTTTCACTCAATAAGTAAGCGGAAGAGCCTCTGAGAAATCTAAATTATTGTCATAAAACTCACAGAACAAAGTGGATACCTCTTATTACTCATAGGAAACTTTTCATCCCCTTCAGATCCCATTTACTCTTACTTTACAAACAATGTTAATGAACAATGTTAAGGAACATTTGTATTTGGTTTCCTAACCCATAACAGATTTGGGGAAAAGGGGTAACTTCCAGGGGTGGGAATTCTATCAGAAAGAGAAGCACTATAGGGGCACCTGGGTGGCTCAGTCAATTGAGTGTCCAACTTTAGCTCGGGTCATGATCTCCCAGTTCATGGGCTCAAGCCCTACATGGGTCTCTGTGCTGACAGCTCAGAGCCTGGAGCCTGCTTTGGATTCTGTCTCCCCCTCTCTCTCTGCCCCTCCCCTACTTGCAGACACATGTGCTCTCTTTTTCCCTCTCTCATAAATAAATAAAACATTTTTTAAAAAAAGAATGAGAGGCACTATAAAGTTATACAAAATAGAAACAAGTCTTATAAAGCATAGTAGTCTTGCCTCATTTCATACAAGGGCAAATTGCCCTGGGTGCCTCATAAACCAAGAAAGCACAGGACAGTATCAGATATTTTATAATGATAGTTTTGAGTTCCCCTCATCAAAATACATAGTATCATCAACCGCCCAGTGGATTGAACCAAAACCCAGAAGTTACTTTCTTTGCCTCATCCTACATATCCAGTCCATCAGCAAGTCTTTTCCATCATCAACACAAAATATGACCTGAATTTGTTCATACACCTCTGTTTACTTGCATTTGTATCACCTTGTCCAGGCCTTGACATTCTCTTGCCTGGATCATAGTAACGGCTCCTAACTGGCCTGCACAATAACCCTGTCACCCGAGTTAGCTTTTAAAACATTATTAGCATATGTCAGTTCCCCGATTTAAATATCTGGTAGCTTTCTATCACCTTAACAGGAAAGTCAAAACCCAGGGTTCCGTTCCTGAGACGTGAGGTCTGACTCCAGCTTTCCTTACCAGCTCACCTCACCACCCTCCCATCACTCTCTCCTTCTCTCTGTCCCTTTAATACCTACACCCAACCGAGGCCCTTCGGACTTGCTCTTCTCTCTTCCTGGAATGTTCACCTCCCAGATGTTTGGAGCCACCAGCTCAAATGTCATCTTTCTCCACATGTCTATTTTGATCACTCAATCCAAAGTAGTCACCCAGCTATTTAGTTACTTCCTATTGTCTGAATGTTTTGCATAGCATTTAACACCAGTGGGTATTTCCTGTTTATTTCACAGAGTGTCATCTCTCTCCCACATGGAAGGGGGTCTTTTCTCTCCCATTCACTCTGTGTCCTAGTACATAGAGCAGTACCGGGTACCTGATAAGTGTAGTATAAATATTTGTGAAATGAATATAAATGAACAAATTTGCTCCCCCCCACCCCCAATTTTTTTTTTAAAGGAAATCATCTATAAATCTTAGAACATCAGTACTGGATACATGTAAGTCACTTGCAACCTCCTCACACTAATCAGGTCCTGCTAATGGCTGAGAACCGTCACCATGCCCAAGGACAAGAAGTATGTCCCCTCACAGGAGGGCAGCATGATGGAGGTCTTTTAGAGATGTGAATCTGGACAGCATGTGTGGGACAGATCAGAGGGGAAAGGCAAGAGCCAAAATGACTAGACAGATGTCTATTTTATCTGTCTACATGTGGAGTGTTAGGGCCCGAACCAGTGGCTATAAGAGAGAGGTGGAAGTGCAAGGACTGTGATGGGAGAAGAAGTAACAGGGTTGGAGGCAAATTAGGTTTGGGAGGCGGCCACACTGGGAGCTCAGAATTGTGGCAGTGATCTTTTTTTAATATATATATTTTTTAAAGTTTATTTATTTTTGAGAGTGTGTGTGTGTACAAGCAGGGCAGGGGCAGAGAGAGGGAGAGAGAATCCCAAGCAGGCTCCACACTATCAGCACAGAGCCTGATTTAATAAAGTATTATAAATTCATACATTCGTATAGCAGGATGTTCCTTTATAACTTGAGTTTCCTTACATAATAATCATGAAAATCATGCATTCACTTAAAGATTAGAAAAACTTATTTGATGTCAGTAACACATCAATCTAAAATGTTAAAGTAATTATAGTTATGTGCCAAATGAATGCAATTATTTTAAATAAATTCAATGAAAAGCAGCAGTTGGGTCTTTTCAGTCTTTTGAACATTTTGAGGATTTGGCTCACTTTCTTAAATGTTTACTTTTAAGAGAGAGAGAGAGAGTGAGAGAGAGAGAGAGAGAGAGAGAGAGAGCAAGCAGGGGAGGGCCGGGGTGGGGCAGGGATCTGAAGCAGGCTCTGTTCTGACAGCAGAAAGCCTGATGTGGGGCTTGAACCCACGAACCATGAGATTATGACCTGAACCAAAGTCTCAGGCTAAGAGGTTTAACTGACTGAGCCACCCAGACACCCATGACATTTTTTTTTTTTTTACATTACCTATACTTGGTATGGTCTATTAGTTTTCTATTGCTGCTGTTACAGATTACCACACACTTAGGAGCTTACACACACAGTCTGGAAATCAGAAGTCTGGCACAGGTTTCACTGGGCTAACCCAATGGTGTAGGCAGGGCTGCTTTTCTTTCTGGTTGCTCTGGGGGGAGAATACATTTCCTTGCCCCTTCCAGCTTTGAGAGGCTGCCCACGTGCTATGGCTAGTGGCCCCTCCTTCCATCTTTGAAGCCAGCAATGCATCCCTTTAAGCCTAACTCCATCGCTGAATGTTTCTTTCTGACCACAACTGGAAGAGGCTCTCTAGTCCTCAGGAACCCTGCAGTTAGACTGGGTCCACCCTGAGCATCCAGGACAATGTCCCCATCTCAAGGTCTGAACCACATCTGCAAAGTCCCTTTTGCCATGTAAGGGTGTGGTGGTTGGGGTACAGACATCTTTGAAGGGCCACTACTCTGCTAGCCACATGTGGTATTCTGTAGCTATCATTTTTATCTATTGGAAGTAATTCTTTAAATGTTGCCAGTTTCCTCTTTTGTGGCTGGATTCTCCAGTGGATTCCCATGTCATGGGAGGAAGGGGCAAATCAAAAAGTTGACTTGATCAATTTTATTGCCAGTGTTTTAGAAAGGTATTTAATTTCACTTACGTTTACTCCCACTTTGTCCTAGGACCTTGAGGGCCCCTAAGCATATGATAAGGATGATGTGTCAGGTGCAGAAACACAGCCTCCTCTCTTTCCCTCTTCTCATGTGGATCCTCTTGCAACAGTTGAGCACAAATGAGCCTTAAGTTGAGAAAGATGATAAAATACTTGGACCTGCCTCCTAGGATAGTTGTGAGGGTTAAATGAAGTATATTTAATTAATTTATTTATTGAATGATCTTAACCCTTAGAGCAAGAGCTGGTATATGATAAGTTTTAGATAAAAATTTAAAAAAATTATTTTTACCATTTCAGAAGTATGCCTCAATGAACAAAGGTCAAATATTTTCTTCCTAGGGGTACAATTTCACTCCTCAAAGTACCCTCTTGGGATGTTCCAATACCTCATGAGTTTCACTGTGACCTGCATATCCTCATTCCTGCAAGAGCCAGCAAGTTAGCCCACGTCTCTTCAAGGTGTCCAGACTTGGGGCAACAGGGGACCTTTCACACCCCAGGACTCTACGACAATAGATCTGGCCTGTTCTTCCAAGGAGAGATTCTATGATATTTAGAAACTCAGAGCTTGGGCGGGGGGGGGGGGGGGGGGGAAATCCTTAAAAATCACTCTCCACATATTCCTTTGAAGATTCAGGGTAAAGTTAACATCTTCTGCCACTCTGATATTGCCACTCTTGTCTTCTCTTCTTCCCTAAATATCCTGCCTGCCCCTTTGCATTTATTTGCCTGGGAGTTTTAAAGTTCCTCTATGGCTTTTTCTAGCCTGTGCTTGGCAGAGCTCCCCGGTAACCTCCCATCAGCAGTGACTTTTCCATGATAAGGATAGTGGCCCTTACCTCAATCACTAAAGGTCTCCAGTTCTAGAAAAGTGACCAGACCGGGATGCAGATATGCGGTTGTCCACAAGGTAGTACAATCCCAGTTGAATTCCACCCCCTCACCCTCTCTCCCCTTTTAAAAACAGTAGGTCTTATCCCACAATTCAGACTCAAATATGGCCATATCAACTTTCCATTTTGTTTGACTACTCAAACACCCTCATGCCCTATTAGCAAGAAGTGGTATTTTGGGAAATCACCAAATCTAAGCTGTCCAACAATCTCCCAGGAGCTTGCACAATGCAATAATATTCGGACCTGGGCCTCTAACCAAGCTGGAAGAGAAGTGGATCAAGGGCTACACAGCTGCGATGTCTTCTACCTAGCATCACCCTGGGGACCGGTTCTACCCCAGTCCTTTCAGTGCTTGCCCCTCATTTGGACTCTGAGGTGATAAGTCTTTCAGATGACACCCTCATTCTCAGGAATGTTCTTCTCAGTCTTTTCCCTGCCGGGATGATTGGTCCAGAAGAGCCACTAGTATGAATGGTGCATTGTGTAGGAAATAACCCTGTGTCACATACTTAGAGATCTTGGTTTCAGGTCATCAGCCTAGATGCCCTCTATCCATAAGGTTCATTTTATTTTAGGAACCTCAGAGCCCTTCCCTCTCCTTGGTGTAATCGGAGCCCTCACCCACCCTTCTTCAGCAGTTGTACCTAACCTCAGGGAGCTTTTTAGAACCCAGTGCCCTGTCTTCCAAAATGCCTTGGGCTCTTATGCAAATCAGTTGTCATCTTCCTCCAAAAACAGTTTCCCCAAGTAGCAGCCTTGCTATGTTGACAAAATTCAGATATGCCCCAAACCCAGAACAGTGAGTGCCTGTTACCCTATATTAAACTACTAACAGAGCCCCTTCAAGGCAGAGTCTCTCTTTTGATAATAAATATACCCACACATTTCAGGTGAAAAACCAAAGTCTGAAGACAAAATTAGAAAATGCAGTGTGAGCCTTTTGTATCAAACACACTTTTATTTGATCTGTCTAAACATCAAAATACATTTCACTAATTTCCTCTTTTGTCTGATTTGGAGATCCCAGGAAGATTTGAATAATTGAGATGTACAGACAGTAGCATAGATGGTATAACTTCTCTTTAAATACGTTGTTTATTGATAGGGCTTTCAAAAAGATATTTTGCTGCAGAAACTCCATTCTCTCCTTGGATACAAATATTTGTTAAAAGCAAATTGCTAGCATATGGAATCCCTTAAGACCTCCCACAGCAAGAGCAAATGTTGCTACTGTGGATAAGCTATGCGCAGAGTCCAAAGACATCAGCCTGTTTCCTCCCTTGTGCTGAAAGAGAATGATAGTAGAATGCATCATTTACTCTTAATTGTGTATTATAGCAGAGACATAATGCTTTATGACACATGATTTGAATAAGCAGGGAGAAACATATTCCACTCACCAGAATTGTTAAACAGTTTATGAAACATTCGGGAGAGGCAGATCCGTGGCCAACAATATTCGTGGCTGTCTTAATCTCCAGACTGGTCTCCACCGGCCTTTCAGCCTAGAGTTTATTGAAAAACCTGAATTGCCTCTCAGAAGGAGAACTGATTAGGGGTTGTCTCTCTCAGACCCTGAATCTTTAATGCCTAAGCCAGGGAGAGCAAACAGCCTTTCATCTAAAGAGCCAACTCTGATCAATAACAGATTCAGCAACCGCACCCAGCTGACAGCCAAGAGTAATGTCTGCTTAGGCTCGGAGGGGGGCATGTGGGGCCCGCAGCTTTGTCTCACTCACCTGGGTCTTCCCAGAGCCTCCTTCAAACAGTGCCTAGCTGACAGAGGGCATTCAGTCAGAGTGTAGAAAATAAATCAGAGGATGGACTAATTAATATATCACATCTGGCTGAAATCTTTGAAAAAGTGCAAGGTTGTAGAAACCACACTAAACTAGAAGATGTTTGTTCCAGGACCATTAACTGCCTGGGTAAGTGTCTTTATCACTGAGTCTCAATTTCTCTCCTATAAAATGAATGTAGCAATACCCACCCTGATTGATCAGCACGTGAAATAATGTGTTCTGCTGAAAACAATCAGTATCATACATTTCTATGTAGCCGAATCCATCAACCTGCAACTTTCTTGTGAGCTCTTCAGCCTGACTGACCAACACTCAGGACCTCCTAGACCTCCATGGTTTTTTTTCAAGGGCAGCCCCTTCCTGGAAACTGGCCTTGGAAGAATGGAGAAAGACTATCAAGCACCTCAGAAAAGGTAGTTTGCCGCAGATTGACTCAGTGGTGATGAAATTGTTAACTCCTGGGCAAAATTACATAGTGAACTTTACAATAACGTAATAAAAGGAGAACATGAAAAATCTAAGTGCTACATGGTGACATTTAGATACAAGAGGTTTCCAGAAGTATCTCCTTGACAACCAAAGACACTGTGGAGGGAGCATAACCTTCTGTAGCCTGTTTCTGTCAAAACAAACGATCACTTCATTACATCTGTTCTAGGTGGGGGGGCCTCTCTGTGTTCCATAGAAAATCATATTTATTCATTAGAGCAGTTTTCCTGCTCTGTTTAAATGATTCAGAAATGAAAATCCCAGGAACATTTAGAAAATCACGTTCAGACTTTTTAGGACAGTGTTCCAGCTCCTCCATAATAGGCGCCGTCTATCTCTCACTCTCTCTGCTCTGCTCAGACCTCTCCAAAAGCTTTCCATGGACTCGGAATAAAATCACAAACTCTTGTAACACTGACACGGCCTGAGTGGTCTGGGGAATTTCACTTCCCCAGGTGCCTGGGCTGCTGCACTGCCCCTCACCTACGCTGCGTCGTAGGCTGTTCTTCAAAGAGCCACCCCCCCCCCCCCCCCCGGACTCTTGCCTGTGCTGTGTCCTCCGCTAGAACACTTGTCACCTAGAGAGTCACAAGAATCTCTCCATCACTTCTTTCAGGTCCCTGTTGACATGTTTCCTTATCAAAGAGGACTTCCCTGCCATTCTATTTGAAATAGCAGCTCCTACCCCATCGTTATTGGTTCTCTAACTTTCTCAAAATTTTTCTCTATTGCTCTTATGCTATCAGACATGTGTGTGTATGTATATATATGTTAACAAATATCTATTGTTTATTTGCTTTTAGTTTATCTTCTCTTAGCGGTATGGAAGCCCATAAGGCAGACACTCTGCTTTGATTTCACTGCTCTGACTCCACTGCCTAGAGCCATACCTGGTGTGGTGTGCGCTCAATAAAATGTGTTGAATGAATAAATGACCACTCTTTACCTAGCCTGCTCTGCGGTTGTGTTCATCCACGCTCCGCCTACTGCCCATGCACGTGTTACAGCCTCTTATCAGTGCCCCTACATACAGGGGTCCCTCCGTCTAGAACACCTTTTCCCCTGATCATGGTTCCAGAAGGGACTCTGTCCACCACACAGTGTGGAACTGACTGAGGAAAAGGGCAGGAGGAGCTTGCCCCCCCCCCCCACAAAAGTTGCAGCAGGAGAGAACTGTGACAGGAAACACAGGGAGAACTGGAGGAATAATCTGCTCTGGAGAAGGAGAAGGAAAGGAGTGAGGGAGACACAGACCAGCCATTCTCCCCAACCCCAGCCTCCTGCTCAGACATGCACCGGAGATTTTGTCGCTAGCATCTGGGATGCACGTCTCCCACTGGTCCTCTCTCCTCACCTTCTCATCCACCAACGTCTTCCTTTTCTCCTTAATGCCCACCCAGAGGATTGCGTCCCCTGACCCCGGCCCCCAGCCCCTCAGAGTTCATGTACCCCTGCAACCTTGGTCAGGTTCTCTGTCCAGCATTAGAGAGCGTTTTGGTTTTTTCACTCTTTTTTTTCTCCTACAACTAGATAGTAAACTCCTTTGGGAAACAAAGGTATATAGACTTTTGAGATAAGGCTGACTCCTGACTCCAACACTTAGTACTATATTTCATTTAATCTAAACCAGTGTAAAATACATCATCTTTCTATAAACCACTAAAAAAATATATAGCCAGTTAACTATAAGACATGATCAATTATAAAATGCATCCTGATGGCAGGGGCACCTGAGTGGCTCACTGGGTTAAGCATGAGACTTCAGCTCAGGTCATGAATCTCATAGTTCATGGGTTCGAGCCCCATGTCAGGCTCTGCTGACAACTCAGTGCCTGGAGCCTGCTTCCGATTCTGTGTCTCCCTCTCTCTCGGCCCCTCTCCTCCTTATGCTCTGTCTCTCTCTGTCTCTCAAAAATAAATAAACTTAAAAAAATTTTAATGCATCCTGATGCCAGAGATCTGAGATTCTAAAAAGGAAATGTCAAAGCATTGGTGAAATTGGGAGGGTATGTGGTCTTAGATGAGTGGCTAAACCTCTTTGAAATTTAGACTTTCCATTTGTGGAATGAAAACCATACTTATTCATTCGTCAAGTATTTATTGAGTGCTTATATGTTGCAGTTTTTTGGTTGAAAGGCACAAGAACTGGCTCTGGGTAACTTCAGCAAAAGGAGATTTACTGGAATGGTATTGAGCTCAGGGAATTCAGGAGGGGCTGGAGAAGCAGGCACCAGAAGAACATTGAGGCTAGGAGATGGGAGCCATGGCAAGAGTCTCCTGCCAGGAGGGGGTCTTGTCAGGACAGAGACAATGGTCAACATGTCCTCTTGTCTTTGGGCAGACTCAGGAGCCTCTGAGGGATGGAACCTGTTCTCTGGTAGAGGGGTCCCAGCCAGCATCTGCCCCCTTTGGCTTCTAAAGTAGCAATCACCTGAATTTGCCCATCAAAGCTTTATTCAACAGGATAGAGATAATTTCCCAAAGTAATTTGGGTCACTATCAGGAAGGCAAGGAAGGTGGGGTGGATCCTATGGGGCAGAACAAAAGCCAAGAGACTGGTGAATATCACAATGAGTTCCTAATATGTGCCAGGCATGATGGCCCAAAACAGTCACGGCTCCTGCTTTCACAGGGCTAACTATGCAGTAAACGGACAAGTATTAACAACAACAAAAAAGGATACTTTCAATGAAGAAGAAAAGAGATTGCCGTGAGAAATGAAGAGAGGATAACTGGGGAGACCCCCTGCTTGGTTAAGTCCTATGGCCCATTCTCAGTCTTCATTTTACATGACTGGCAAAGCTTTGACACAATTGATCATTCCCTCTCTGTGAAGCACCTTCTTCACTTGGCTTCAATGAGATCATGTCTTCGTGGTTTTCCTCCTCCTTCCCTAGCTGTTCCTTTACCTTTTCTGGATGCTTCCTCTCCCCCAACCCTTCCATGCTAGTGGGTTCCAGGGCTTAGCCTTCAAACTCCTACTCTGTCTGTACCCACTCCCTTGGTAAGTCCGTCCAATCTCACAGTCATAAATAATGTCTGTGCACTGAAGACTGACAAATGTGTTTCTCCAGGCAGAACCTCTACACTGAGCCCCGGATCCCCGTGTCCAATTCATGCCTCAATATCTCCACTGAGATGTCCAATCAGAGCTTCAAAGTTATCATGTCTAAATCTAATTCCTTGTCTTCCCTCTGCCAAGTCTATCCCCTAGTCTTCTCATTCTAGGCAATGGCAACACCATCCTCCCACAAACCTGAGTATCTTCTTTGATGCTTGTCTCTCTCTTACATCCTATAGCTAATTCATCAGCAAACCCTATTGGCTCCAGCTCTGACCACTTCTCATACTTCCACTGCTACCACCCTGGTCCACGCCTGGACTAGTGTAACAGCCCCCTCAAAGACCAGCCTCTTTCTGTCCTTACCCCTGTTACATTCTAATTTCAACACAATGCTTCGAGTAATCTTTTAAGAGTCTAAATCGGATCATGCACCCCTCCTCAAACTCTTGTGATAGCCACCAAGTCCCCACTCAGTCTTCCTTCTGACCTCTCCAGACCTTATCTCCTGGCTCTCGTGTTCATTCATTCTGCGCTAGCAAGGATTCTCCCTACAGGTGCTCTCTTTGCAAGTGTTCTTCCCTCCCCCCAGAATGTTCTCTCCCTTGGGTTTCCATGTCTTCCTCCCTCCCCTTTCCAGATCTTTACCAAAATGTTATCTTCTCTATTAGGCACTCTCTTACTACCATATTTAAAACTGCACTACCCCCAAACACACACACACACACACACACACACACACACACACACACACAATCCTTTCCCCAATTCTCCATTTTATTTTTTCCATATCATTCAGCACTATATGGCATATTATATATTTATCTATGGGTGTGTTCCCCACTAGAATGTAAAATGCATAAGGCCAGGGCTTTCATTCCCAGCTTACAACATTGCCTGGCACATGTATGCCCTCAATAAATAATTGTTGAATGAACCAAGTTGTCTCACCTTTCTGCACATTACTTGAAGAAAATGTAAGACATAACCCCGCCTACAATATAAGATTCCCATAAGAAGCCAGTGAAATTCTGTGCCTTTTAAACTGAGCTGCACTGAATACAATGAAGAAGTAAAGAATGCGTAAATCCCACATGGCCACATTTTGACACCCTGCTCATTCAACAATCTTTCACATGGACTGAAAAATGAAGACTTGTTTTGCTATTAACAATACAAGCTAATGACTGAAAAGCTCTTTCCCTTCCCTCCATAACAAATGTAGATTTCCTAACCTCTCCTCACCACATCCTCATTTTTTAAAAAAAAGCACATGAAATAAAAAGAGGCTGAAAACACCTATCAAAGCAACATTACTGTATAATAATAGTAATAATTGGTTGCCTTTCTAAAAATATGTTTTTAAAGCACACACATATCTTAGGCTTTTATGAAAGAAAATGAAGTACCTGGTGGGCCGAGCTAGTCAGGAAGGAGGAAGATGAATACAGTGAGGAGCTGGCTGACCCCTTCTAAAGAAATATTCCCTGCGGCTGAACCTTGGGCCAAGTAGCGTCAAGCTGACTTCTTCCCGGGACAGATCTGAGCCGCATTCATATTGCATCAGCCCCCAAACAAACTGAGCGCTTGGACCTATCCCACCTGGCAGGCTGGGAATATATAATTAGAAGACTGCAGATAGCAATTGTACATGTTTCAGTAGATTAGGAAAGGCAACTAAACAGAGAGTAATTGAATGCAATGTGGTGTGTTAGGATGGGGCCAATTTTCCAGCATGTGTGTTCCTTTCAGGAGCTTCCTCCCTTTCTATCTTCATGGTTTGCCTGTCAAATCAGACAAGTCGATTGCAGAAACACTCCATCATTCTCTAAATGCAGTTAGAAGGAAGGATTATCAGAGAGGAGCACCTGCCACGAGGCAAAGCTATGGAGGACCTAGAAGGAAGGCCGCCATCTTGCTGTGACTGTTGTGAGGTCATACTAGGAAGGCTGGCCGTGACCAAAGCTAGCAAAGGGTAGTGCCTTGAAGGAGGGAGAGTGGGAATAAGGGTCATAGTGGGGATAATATGATAAAAAGACTACCACGAATTAAGCACTTTGTACCAGGATTGTATTAGGCACCTCAGAGGCATGCATTATCTAATTTCATTCTTACACTAACCCCCCTGAGGTTGGTACAAATATGCTCATGATTCTAAAGTGTAGAAAGAGTCTCAGAATGGCTGTGTGAGGCTTCCAGTGTTCCGCCTGTGCTAACACTAAAAGCACTTCGAACTAAGGGACTTTTCATGATATGAAGCACCTAGTCCCAGATAGCGTGCACACACACACAAGCCTTTGTCTCCTTGTAAGAGGCTGCAAAAGGATCTTGCTCATAAAGCTGCCTCTGCCTGTGTACATTTCCTAGAAGTCAGCAGACTGGGCTGTACGCTCACTGATTTGACTAGACTCTGGCTATGTGCCCCTAAAGAATTCACCTTGATGAAGCTGAGAAGGTATAGTTTCTAAATCTGGATGTTTGTAAAGAAATATTGCCATCTGGTGGACACCTGGTCACACTTTTTAAATATCGTGAAAATTCTCTAAAAATTGTGAAAATTCTCAGAAGGGGAAGGGTGACGTCTTCTGAACTTGAGTTGTCCTCTTGTAGCTTCAACCCTTTTGGCCTTGGTTGTGGGACCCTTGTATGCACTGCACCATGAATAGGCTTACTTTTTCTGTACACTCACATCAGTCTTCAGAATTTACATTCACCCAAAAATAACGTGAGCACTATCCACCTGGCTACCACCCATAAAAATCAAGTCCTCACATTTTCACCTTCGTGGTAGAGTCATCTCCATCAACCCAGTTGTTTAATCCAGCAGCCTAGGGGGCACCTGCATGGCTCAGTCAGTTAAACATCTGACCAGCTCAGATCATGATCTCCCAGTTCATGGGTTCGAGCCCTGCATCAGGCTTGTGCTGACAGCTCAGAGCCTGGAGCCTGCTTCAGATTCTGTGTCTTCTCCTCTCCCTCTCTCTCTCTCTCTCTCTCTCTCTCTCTGCCCCTCCCCCCTTATGCTCGCTCACTCTCCCTCTCTCTCTCAAAAATAAATAAACATTTTAAAAAATCCAGCAACTTGGGAGTTATTTTTGACACCTTCTTCTTTACCTGCCCTCCCTCCATCCCAACATATAGTCCCTCACCAATGTTTCATCAATCCTATCTCAAAAATATACTTCAAAGCTATCCACCAATCTCTGCATTACTTTGGTCACAATGCTGGTTCAAACCACCATCTTTTGCTTGGACTTCTACAGTAGCTTCTTAACTGATTTACCTGCTTCTTATCTGAGTCCTGCCTATGTTGCAAAACTTGTATTACTGTCCCACTATTGTACTGCATTCTGGCAACACTGACCTTCTTTTGGATTTATATAACATCCCAAGCTCTTTTCTACCTTAGGACCTTCACATATGCTATTCTCATTAGCTGAGTTGCTCTTTGTATTAGAATATCAACTATTTGTTTTTCAGGTATGAATTGAGAATAGTTGACTCTTGATATAAATTATTTACATTATTCTTTTTTATGACATCCTTTTAATTTTTTCTCTTAGGGCATGTTACTTTTTGTAATTATACATTTGTGTATTTGTTTTTTCAAAATATTTTCCAATTCTTCACCTATGTTATGATTGTGAGTTCCAGGAAGAAAAGAACCATATCCACTTAATCTTTGTACCCTTGGTGATTAACAGAGTGACATTCACAGGAGATTATTAAAAAATATTTGAAAACTTACTTTATGACCAATATTACTACCATTGTCAATAATAATACTACCCTACTTTATTTTAGCATATGGTTTATTAAAAATGCTGTTGTCATTTCACCAAAGAGGATATACAGATGTTGCTATGAACTGAATGTTTGTTTTCCCCAAAAATTCATATGTTAAATCCTAATACCTAATTTGATAGTGTTCGGAGGTGGACACTTTAGGAAGTGATTAAATCATGAATGTTGAGCCTTATGGTGGGATTAGTGTCCTTATAAGAAAAGGGGGAAATATGGCCATTTCTGTTATGTCAGGATACCAAGAGAAGATGGCCAGCTATAAACAAGGAAAGCGTTCTTGGTCCTCATCCGGAGGCCGACCATGCTGACTTCTAGCATCCAGAACTGTAAGGAAATGAATGTGGGTTGTTTAAGCCACTCAATCTATGGTATTCTGCTGTAGCAAGCAGAACTAAGACAAATGGCAAATAAGCACATGAAAAGATGTTCAACATTATTAGGTGTTAATAACCTCTTTGCCTGAGGAAATATCTTTTTAATTGTGTTGTCCTTTGCAGTGACCCCAAACTGCATATCTTTGCACTCCTGCCCAATGGAGTTTCTGCTTCTTACTTTACGCACAACCAAAGGATTCCCTGAAGAGTTTTACTGGCAAGAGCACTTTTTTTCCTGTCAACAAACCTCCTAGAAAAATGTTTTCAAGTTGAGAGTCCTGATCCATTAGTGAGTCGAGAAGCCCACTGAGGGGGCCGCAACTGGCATCGACTTAAAAGACACACTAGAAAGAAAAGTGGACACAAGAGGTGTTTGCAATATTGGCATATTTCTCTCCACGAAACAGAAACATTCAGAAGGGAAACTATTTTTCCTTCTCCCCACCTTTCTACCACAACCCACAAAATAGACCCCACTTATGCTCGCTCACCTTCCAGGAGAGACAGGATTCCTACCCTTGCAGCCTCTATAGGTCTCCTCACAGTTAGGCCAAGGAGGAAGCCAGCACATGCTTATCCAGGGGACTGGAGCCTGATTGCCATCTGGTGTTTTGTTTTGTTTTTTTAATTTGTTTTTGAGAGAGAAAGAGAGAGACAGAGTGTAAACAGGAGAGGGGAGGGAGGAGAGAGAGAGAGAGAGAGATACAGAATCTGAAACAGGCTCCAGGCTCTGAGCAGTCAGCCCAGAGCCCGACGCAGGGCTCGAACCCGGGAGTGGTGAGATCATGACCTGATCTGACGTTGAATGCTTAACTGACTTAGCCACCCAGGTGCCCCTCAATCTGGTGCTTCTTAATGGCTGCCTGGTCTGCTACCCATATCCTCTTCTACTTCATGAGCCCACATGGAGTGGCAGTCACACCCTGGGCATGGAAATACCTTGAGGGTAGGCCTGGTAATACATGCGCTGTCTGTCCGGACTTTTGGTCCTCAATGCAAGGGTGAGGCAGGCCAGTCCTTCTCTCCTGCAGCATGTAGGTTAGTGGATTAGAACCGCTGTGCAGGTCTTGCTGTTCTAGACTTAGCCAGTCTCCAGTTAAGGGAGTAGAAACCCCAGGTTCCAGACCCAACCTTCCAGCTAACCAGACATTCCTTCTATCCTAATCAGACATGTCTGGCTCTGTGTTTTCTGATTGGCTACTGATCCTCAAATATGTAGCTCCCTCAGCAAGGAAACTTGGAGGTTAGGGGCACCACAACTCCGCTTCAAACTACGTGTAAGAAATACACATGACTTTGATAATATGTAAACCTGATTCATTTCACGAATGTTTAAAAGCTTCACTTATTTGCTATAAGACTTTAGGCAAGTTTTTCATCTTTCTTAGCCTAGCATTTTTAATAGAAGGTGGTAGGACTAGAATCTCACCCAGAGTGGAGATAATACCTACCTCACAGGGTGGTAATAGAGATTTCATAAGATAATGCATACAAAGAACAGTGTCTTGCACAGTAAGATCTTAATGAATGTTAGATACTAGTCTTCCTTTTATTTCCTTCCAGCTTAAAAAAAACTCTCTTACTATATCACAATACATACATGCAATGACCAGGAATTTAGTCCCAAATACTCTCTCATCATGGTTATTGAAACAAGGAAAATGTGAAAGTCAATAATAGAAAAAAAAATAAGAGAAAATTATGATTCAGGGAAGAAGAAAGACATGTTTTAAGGGCCAAGAGAAAGAGAAAAAGAAAATGAGTCATGAAAATGGAGGCCAAGAAACATTGAAGCTTATGTAGCATTTCTGTAATCTCATTCTAAATTCAAGTAATACAGCCCCACAGAGGTGTGACTATCAGAAAATCAGAACCTGATACCACCGCCTTCAGGCTGGCACCATTTCTACCTGTCAAGCAAGAAATTTTGTGCCCATATGGAGAGTTAGTGATACCTGATTAAACACAATTGAACACAGAATTATCTCTACTCCTTCCTCAAATCACACTAAAATAACATCAAATAAAAAGCAAAGAGGTGTAAGTCACAGGAAGAAGGAAAATGAGAGAGGACTAAAGTAGACAGGCAAGTGAACAGGCAAGACAGCTGACTTAGCAGGAAAAAAAGCTGAAATCCCAATGTCTGAGAAGGGTAGGGGGAGTGCTAATATAAAGCAAGCTGGTTCAGGGACACCTTGCTAATAGAAAGCAAGTTGCTAGAGTGTGTGACTCCTAACCTCAGGGTCGTGAGTTCAAGCCCACATTGGGTGTGGAGCCCACTTAAAAAAAGAAAAATTAAAAAGGAAAGCAAGGTAGTTAATTCCACCAAAATCTCAAACTCTCAGGAATTGGAGGCACCAACTGGTTTTGAGGATAAGGATGTGAAGTGGGGTTCAAAATAGAATTGATTGAAAGTTTTTATAAGGCCTCCAAATCCCTGCCATTTCCTTTGTAGCCAGCCAGCCACTTTCCCTCACTCAGGAAGACGACTGGATATGTATTCCTATTAGAATGTAAGCTCCATGAGGGCAGGAATTTTCATCTATTTTGATTGAAAGCTCCTAGAATTATGCCTCGTACAAAGTGCAAAGGGGATGCCAGATAAATGTTTGTTGAATGAATAAAAGATTGGGAATCCAGAGAGTATGGACATGAGCCACAGCTGAATATAAGGGACTCAACAAACCAGATAAATTAAAAATTAAGATTTAAAAAGCAAAACAAAACAAAATCTATGATGAGATTGGCAGCCTTCTCAAAGGCTGGCAGCCAGGCTTAACCCTTCTCACCTCCAAACAGCCTCTGACCTCCTCCTTTCTGGTGTGTCTGAATAGTCCAAGAGAAAAGACCTACAGAAACCAGCAGAGGTCTGCAGTCAGAGACCAAATTTCTGCTACCTCACCTACTACTACCACTCGGTAAGCCCTGTACACACACACACACACACACACACACACACACACACACACACACAGAGGCTCGAATCAGCATCAGCCAAGAATCAGTAGACTTTTGAGAAGAGCTAATATGAAAGACACAGATTAAAAACAAGTAACTAGGTTTTTTTAAAAACAAAAACAAAAACTAAAAAGAAACAAAAGAGACCATGAAAAAAAATCCTAAAAAGAAATAATACTTTCCAAGAGATGAAAAGATACTACATCCATTTAACCAGAACATTTATTACTAAAAAATAAAGTGTGTGTGTGGTGGCTCAGGAGACAGAGGAGGCATTCAAAGAGTAAAAGAGGTTTATCTCTTTTTTTTAATGCCAAGAAGATAAAAACAATGGTCAGTAATAACATCATCAGAATGTATATGTCTTAGAGGAAAAACTTAGAGGAAAACAGGTGTTGCTCTTTGGGAGAAAAGTGTGGTCCACCGTAACACTTAATTTGAAAGTTTCCTGAGTACTATTCATATATAAAAAGAGTATACTCTTATATATATACCTCAATATAACACTGAAATGCATGTACACAAAATAACAATATATATTTTATAAGGACACATACAAATAAAATGAAACACATCAGAATTAGGTAGAATTAGAATGTTTGTCTATGAACAGGAAGGAAATGGGAGTAGGAACAGGGTTAAAAAAGAAAAAGGAGGTATACATGAAAATTCTATCAAATCAGAGAAGGCCCGTGCACAGATTAATAATGAAGGTAAATCAACAACTGAGAAACATGATTATCTGGAGCTTCTGCACCTGAGTTAAAAGAGGGAGTGTCACTGTATTATTAACAGTTATTTTGGCTGGAGATAACAGAAACCCAATTTACACTAGCATAAACAAACCAGCCAAAAACAATGGACTGGCTCACTGAAAAATCGAGGAGTGGTCTGCTTTAGGAAGAGTTGGATCCAGACTTAAATGATGTTTACAACTCTCAGCTCCACTCTCCCAAAGCTCAATGGCTTAAAATAACCATTTTACTTTGTTCGTGTGTGTTAGGAGTTCAAGAAAGTCTCAACTGGACATTTCTTTCCTAATTCACTTGGTGTCAGGTGATGTCTAGCCAGAGCCAGAAGGTCCTCTTCTACAATAGCTTCTTCATTCACTTCTGTCTGGTACCTTGGTGCTCTGTGTTCCCACTCCTACACACTCTCAGTCTCTCTCTCTCTCTCTCTCTCTCTCTCTCTCTCTCTCTCTCTCTCTCACACACACACACTCTGTGCGTTATAGCTTAGTTTTTTACTTGAGTGCTATTTCTGTAAGATACTTTTATGGTAAATAATCTAGCACATCTAAAGTTTCTTATTTCCATCATCTCTTCAGTAATTTGGTCTGTTAGCAAATACTGATGGAGCATAGGGAAATCTTCATGACCTCATCTGAAGGTGAGGGGCCATAGTTTAATCTCTAAAAGAAGCTAACAGACTTCCTAGAGTAGAACTGAAGATATAAATCTTGTCTGAGGGCAGACCCATGTTCTTCTGAAATCAGAGGACCTGTAGGCAAAGTTCAGTGTGTTATAAAATTATGATGCATCATACAAATGTGGGGGCTTATTAACAATTGGACAGACCACTGTGTTCTGCATGAAAAAACTCCTTTCTTTCAATGCCAGTATACAGTAAAACTTGTTTTCTTATACTGAAGCCATAGATGACTCGGGGTTTTGTTTCTTATTTGTTTTGGCAGAGGAATGGAGCACAGTTCAAGGTGCCTTCGAGAAAGAATAGTCTGGATTCACTTAAGAAGAACAGGGAGAGGAACTCAATCTATGATGTCTAAATCAGTGCACTTACTTACACTTCTTACTGTGCACTCACCAGTAAGGACTATGAGTATGCTGTCCCAATATGTGTGTTTTTATTTACATATTATATATCTGAACTACTGTACTAATGAAAGGAAAGGAAAAGACATATAATAAATATAGCTATAATTTCCAATATTTTTTATCTTGCCCTCAGTTGGCCATCTTGGAGACTTAAGTCTGAAAGACCAATGGAGAGGCTGTTGCAATTATCAAGTGAAGTTTTTAAGAAAATAACTCACCTGTCAAATTCGTCATTAGGATACACAGGACTTTAAGGATGTTGATAAAGATAAGCTTTCTCTTTCAGGGAGGAGGAGTGAGCATGCTATTATGGGTGGAAGTGCTGAACACTACTCCCAGTGTTACCAGCCTAAGAAAAGAGGTCAGCGTGGCAACTCCACTGGGAAACATAATTAATATTTGTAAAGGGCTTAGGGCCAATCAGATTAAGAGGCAGGGTTAAAGGCAAGATTCATTATTACTGCCAGGTTCCTGAATTCCAAACCAATTCCAAAAATGTGACCTAATCTACCAAGCACTTTGGAAGATTTACAGACAGAGCAGCTTGAGTGAAGTCGCCAGCATTGCACCCCACAATGTCCTCAAACTGCAAATGAATAGAATTTGGCCTATGTCCTTCTAGCCCCAGGATAAGAGCCTAAGCTCTCAAAAAAAACTTGGTTAATTTCCTTGCCTGGCATTCAAAGCTTCCTAAGATCTTCCCTGGGTACACTTTCATTCATTCTTTCAATATTTCATGAGCACTGTTCTCCATCAGGCAATGTTATAAGAGCTGAAGATACAACAGTAAACCAAACAGACCTTCCCTTACAGGGAGCTTACAGCCTGACGAAGGAGACAGACCATACAAAAAATACACATACAAAATAGCATTAGATATGTGGAAAGAAGAATAATGCATGGTTTAGAGTGACAGGGGAGACCACTGATTATAGTCAAGATGGGGATAAAAGAACTGGTTTATCTTTCAACCTGGAACAACCTAAAAACAGACAAAAACATATGAAACAACGGTTTGTAAAACACTGCACTTCCGGTGACAAGAGAAGAGTGATCCATGGGAGGAAAAACAAATGAGTGGAGCCCTCCAAGTCTCCCAGCATACTGCCTAGAGGGAGTTTCCAGACACAGCAGAGAGCTGGGGATTCGGGAAGAGCCTGGTGGGCCCCTTGAGCTGAGACAGCGTGGGTAGGAGCTCAGGGAGGTGAAGGCAACTAGGACTAACAGGACCGAGCACCAGGGGAAAGAGGGCCGAACAGAGAGAACTCCAAGAACAGCAGAAGATCCCCTGAGTATGATGATGCATATGATGGGAATAATGAGTAATGGGGAACTCATGCGGATGAAGCAAACCACCCAAGGCCAGAGAAAGAGTCATCTGTCAGGAGTAGAGGTAACAGGGCCTGATGCTCACACAGGGCGAGGAATGGTGCCTCTTCCTTCAAGGCAGACTGGAAAATCTCAAGATTTCTGGAGCATTGTGTAAACATTCAGGTCCTACTTCAGTAGGGGAAAAAATCACGTCTGGGGTGAAAACTGCTCCAGTCTTGGTGAATAAATCTTAAAAGCAAGACCTAAAAGGATAAATCTGTTTCCAAGTAACTTAACTATGTTCCAGAACAAAGCTCAAGGCTATTTATAGGAATACAAAAATATCTAGCACAATCCATCAGAGGCCTCTGGAAGTATATCCATACCCAAATTGGTACTGGAACCATACATGACTAATAAATACAAGAAAAGATGTCCAAGCTTCTTGATAACCCAGGAAAACGGAAAATAACAATAAGACAGGAAGGGTTTAAAACACGAGAGGAGTGTGCTCAGAACACTCTAATTAACACACCTTTATTACATTCAACATTTTAATGTGGTACATAATTCTCAGGGTAATCTGAAGACAGAAATAGTTCATATTTCTATTTTTAGAAATACTGAGATAATGGAGTAATACTAATAATAATGCCAGGATCCTGGCATTGTTGGTATTTTTCTCTCAGTATTTCTAGAGTGATACTGAAACACTAAAGAAAAGAAAAGTAATTTTAATTGCATTTTCTGAGATTTCCCTACATCCCAAAAAACATTTTAGATATTCTGAGAACCATGCAGTGTAAATTGGAGTCACTGAGGTTGCAGGCTTGGTATTTTCCATTCTCACCAGAACATAAAGCTAAATGAAATTAGCAGGTCTGTTATCAGAGTGCCAGAGCAAATACTTTCCATTCCCATTACAACTTAGCTCACAGGTCCACAGAATTGACTGTGTCTGAGTCAAAACCCAGTGGCATAGGCTATAGATGGACCAATAATCTAATCATCATCCACCAGCCTGCTTCCTTTTCTGACTCTACAGGAGCCTTCTATTTTCTTCAGGGGAGGTCTGGGGTGAGTGGTTGACAAAGAGAATATTTCTGTTGAACAATTTAATTACTTAGCATCTAAGTACATTCCACGTCACAGCCAATGTCCAGCTCTTTTGGCTGAGTTCTAGAAATGAGCAAGAGCCTGGCATTACTCAGACTGGCATTAGTTACTCTTGTTCCTGTAGTTTCTGTAAGTGAGAGCATTGATGCTGGGTACCACTGACAGTGAAGGAGAAAAAAGTCCCAAACCTCCTCTGTGAACCTGGAGGGCAGATGGATTGTGTGGGATGGAAAGCTTTAAAGAAAACTGTAGGATAGTATGACAGGAATGAGGGAAGAGAGGGGACTTGTCCCATTCAGTTCCCAGTCTTTCCCCTTGAGCCTGACACCCTCCTTCCCTCCACAGCTCTGCTGGCTGTTTTTCCATAAGGTCTGCATTGATTCTTTGGGACCTCACTCCTCATCCCTCAAGATAATTTATTTTGTCCAAGACATCCTCTGTCTTGGAGAGACCTATGCCAGAAGGAGAGAAGAACCTAGCCCTCTCTCCAGAGAAATAGCATTTGAGGGCAAAATGGAGATCAGGGTGAAACCTTATTTCATTGAGAAAATGAAAAGGAATTGGAAGAGCAGGAGGAAGAGGAGGAAGAGAGGAGGAGCAGGCAGAGAAAAGGGGGAGCAGGAAAAAAGTAAGGGAAGAAGGAGAAGGAGGAAGGAGCATACGCAGACATTAACTACCCAAATATCGGTCTTGTCACTTTGCTGCATGACTACAATCACTACTAGTGACTGGGAGATACTTGAAATTATACAGTCTTTTAAAATAGGAAATTCAGATGCATTAAAATCTGAAGAATTAGTAAAATCGAGACTACAATTTGCCATACTGAAAAAGTTTTCAAGTCTACTTGTCTTGAAAAAGCAGCAAAAGCAGCCAAAGACAATAGATAAATGAATGGGTGTGGTTGTGTTCCAATAACACTTTATTTACCAAAACGCTTTATTTGTTCAACCCTTGGCCTATACAATGCCATTTTTCTTCTTTTTATAATATGAAAAAAGACACATTTACAATATGCAAATAACTCAGATTATTCATAGAGAAGCTATGCATTCGCTGTGAAAAGAAAGAAAGAAAATTTGTGCAGTATTAAAATATGTAGGTTGGCTGAAATTCCATCACCCTCAGACAATCGCTGTTAACAGTTTGGCAAACATCACTGCAGATACACTGATTTGGATTTGTGTGTGTGTGTGTGTGTGTGTGTGTGTGTGTGTGTGTGTGTGTGTGCGCGCGCGCGCGCGCGCATATGTACCTCTTTATGCGTAAGGTGAGAAATTCTATGCATGCTCTTCTATAACCTGCTTTCTATGCTCAAAAATATATTCAGGGTATCCTCTCACGTGAATATATTTATATCTACATCTTTACAGGGGGCAATTTAGAAGGCGGTACCATGTTTTCTCTGGACATTTGGGTTGCGTCTCCCTATAGCCTCTATGCCTCTACTTCCTAGCTGACTACTGATTGAAACTCTCCACTGATGGGAATTTTGCTAACTTTTGGGCCCACATATTTGACCTCTAAACAAGTGTCTGAAGACTTCCACTCTTCCGAGCTAGAGGGCCTAGCTCTAGAACAGCCAGAAAGCTCGTTTTGAGTTAGTAACCAACTAACATAAGTTACTGCCTCATCTTTGGGCCACGCCCACCCAGGCCTCCAAAGGCTTCCACCCACTTAAGGATGGAGCTGTGTTGAGCTGCCTACTGATCTTGTACCCACAGTTTTGGTCATAGCTCCCGCCTGTGGTGATGCATGTTTCAACAAGTTACTTGGGAATTTCCAAGATTGTGGGTGCTTCTTCCTAACCTACCTTTTACCATGGGAAGATGGCAGCCTCTGAGCAGAAAAACCAGTTTGGAAACACTTACCTAGGGAACGTATTCAAAAGGAGGTAGCTCTCCATAACTTTCAGGGCAGGTTCAGGCAGAGTGCGGCCATGTGCAACAGGACAAATAAAATTCTTAGGGAGCAAATCTGATATTCTAGAAAAATTGCTCCAAAGTCTGTGGAGACCTCATCACCCACAGACTGATTAATTCGCCCCATTTTTTTTTTCTTCATCTTTCTTCACCCATCTCTTTCTGACTGATGTTTTAGGGTGCTGTTACTGAATATTGAATAGTGCTTCACATATGAATTGCAACTGATTTTAAAAATCAGTATAAATCATTTCTCTTGCTTGCATCATGAGGGGTTATATAGCAGAAGAAATCTCTTTTTAAAAAAATTAACTTCCATAGAATTGGAATGTTAGAGACCACTCTCTTACAATCCCTGTATTTTAAAGACAAGCAAATGCCTTGTAAAGTTAAGTGCCCCAGATTCACACAGTTTGTTAATGGCAAAGTCAGAACTTAATCCAAAAAGCTTCATCTCATAATGTATAATATTTTATTTTACTACACTGCCATTCTTAGGCAACTGATTTATTCATTTGTTTGTCTCAAGTACCATTGGAGGGGTAGAAAATAGTTGGGTGAGAACATAAAAAGGGAAGGAAAAAGAGTTTTTAAAAGTCTAAAGGGAAAAAAAGAGGAAATTAAATAGGCTTATGGTATAAGGAAGGTTAAGTGCAACTAAAAATTGTCCAGGTGCTATGTGGCAGATGAAAAGGTCAGGCTCTCCTGGGTTGGGCTGAGTTTTTCTGTTAGGACTGACTGTTAAGTCCAAGTGAGATCTCGGAGATCATCTGTCGAGAGTGATACTGAGGAGTTTCTCCTGGTCCTCTGTTCAGCGCTGACACTTCTGTTCCTGACCATTCACAGCTGCGTCCATCAGCGGGCATTGCCTTCAGGGAACTGCTCAGCCTATGACTTCTCCTCTTCCAGGGAATGCAGGATATGGAGGAGACACACACCCCTGTACGGGCTGGGATCCAGGCCCAGCTGTAACCACACTGAGAGGGAGCTTCTCCTTCTGCCCAATCCTGCCAACCTTACTTCCTTACACGTGAGATGTAACTTAACCACTTGCCAATAAAACTTTAGGTATGGTGTTTCTAGGTAACTCAACTGAAGACACCACTCAAATAAACACTTTCTATGTATCATTCAGAATGGGACTAAAGCCCAGATTTTCTGCCCCATCATCTTATTAATCTAAACCAGTCTCAGCTGTTTTCCCTCTTTTGCTGGCTAAAAAGCTCCTGTTACGTACAACTTGATATAAGCCATCCTCCTAGCAGGGGTAGCCTTCCAAGGTTTGGGATGCTGACTATGAGGATTCTATAAAATGATTATGCTTGTACTGGATGGGCTGATGTTTTACTTTAACAGTTGTTACCTTAGCTTGGGATTTCCCAGAAGCAGACCTTGCAATGAGGCCTCAAGTGAAAATGACTTATTAGCATCCAGACCAGCTTCACCGATGTGTCATCTATAGAGTCCCGCACATCTGTGCAGAAACACAGGATTCCACACTTGGTCTAATACTCTGCTCTTGCCAGCTTGAAATTCTTTATAACTTATGAACATTTTTCTTTATCTAACATGGGGCCCTGCAAATCACATAGTTGATCCTGATGAGAATGTGTTGCCAGTAAACACTGGTAGGGGAGTGGGACCTAGAAGGGTAAGAAGGGCAAGAATGTGATATCAAGCAAAATCCCATAGAAGAGGGGAGGGAACTTGGCCTTATCTCATAGGGAGCTCTGTAGACAGTAGAGACCCACCTCAGGCGGTTGTCCTAACTGGAGGCAAAGGAACCACAGTATTTACACCTCTATTCTCCTAGGTCACTGGTTAAAGGGTGTGGTGGGGAAAGGCGAGCATTGGTTCCCAGGCACTCCCAGCTGTCCCTGGCAGAGCAAATCAAATCCTGCAGCTGCTGCTGGTGGTCCTCTGACAATGAGATGCAGGTTGCTATGACCGCTCTCCTGGGGCAAGGCATCCAATCACAAACTGCCTCCACCTGCAGTTTCCCTCCTGCAACCTGGTCAAATTGTTTCACTGGGAATGATACCTGAGTAGGGGTCAGGAGGAAGAAAGAGCTAAGATGATGTCCTCACCGAGCTCCTTGGCTGCCAGCTTCCCCAGGCCTCACTTCTTTTCAGTTGTGAAACTCAACACACACACACCCCTCACCAGTGCCACCAGACTCCATTTCAAGCATGCACTCTGCCCACACTGGTTCCAAGTGACCTACTTTGGCCTCATCTTCTCTTTTGTCTCCATCCTGTCAAACAAGAAAGCAGATACCTGGGGATATGCGGGAAGTCTGCTGACAGGTAAGATTTCTGCATAGCCATCTTTTTTACTCTTTCTGGACTTTGTGAGGGTGAGCGCCTTGTCTGATTCATCTTTGTGTCCCTCCATCACCTTTAGTGCAATGCTTGGCACACAACAGGTGCTCAACGAATGTGCCTTGAATGGCTGTTTTTATGAATAGTTTGCAGAAGTGGCTCTTCAAACTACCAGACCTTGAATCCATTCAGAAAAGACCAACCAAATCCAATTAATTCATTGTTCAGAACTCTGCCAGGTATTGGGTATTTGGAAGCCCAAATTTCATGGGGGAGAGCAGGAGGAAGAAGCTCGTGATGGGTGCATGCACTTCAAATTCAACAATCCGCAGTTATATCTCCATTTCCTGGGAAACAAAATCTCCTCATGGCCCCAGGGCCCTTTAAATTTTACTGTGACTGTTTTCTTAAGAAATTCCTGGAGCAGAGCCTAACTTTTGTGTAGGGGGTTGGCAGCGCTTACATTCGTGGCCCAGGGGACGGTTGGCATAGCGGTTAGTGAGGCGTTTGCACGCGAAGGAAACTTTTGAGAAGTCGGATCAGCCCGGCGGAGGGTCGTATGAAGCTGGAGGCCCCGAGAGTCCTTGAACTCCAGGGCCTCTATGAATCTGGGGACGGGAAAATGGGGATGGCCAAGGCGGCCAAACGTTTGTGAACCTCCACAGCTCCCGACCTCTCCACTTCGGCGGCCCGGACACCGCACGGGTTCTTGGGCTGAAGTCGAGAAGAGCCAGGGTGCCTGGGCCAGAGGGAGGGCCAGGGCCGGAGGAAGGAGTCAGGGGCCGCCGCCGCCCCGCCCGTCGGGCTGTCCGCCCCGCCTACCCCGAGCGAGGCGGAGCCGGCGCCCGGAGGAGCTGGAGGAGGAAAGGTCTGAGCCGTCTCCAGGAGCCCTTGGAGACCGAGTCCCCGGCGGCGGCGGCGGCGGGGGGAGCGCACCGACAGGCAAGTAGGCACCGAACGGCGGGCGCAGATGGCGAGTCTGGTCCCTGCGGGCACAGGGGCGCAGCGCGGGGCGTCGGCCGGCCAGTTCGGGGGGCCGCATCCGAGTTCCCAGTGCTGGGAAGCGAGATGGAGGGAGGGAACGGAGGAAGGAAGGAAGGAGGGAAGAGTGTCCCGGAGGGCGGGGACTGGTCGGGGCCCTGGGCCCGGGTGAAGGGGATGGGGGAGGGAGGGCGAGGGACGCCCAGACCCGGAGACGGATTGCGCGCTCGCCCTCGACGGGCGGCGGCCGAGAGCCGCGGAAAGCGGGGGCCCCACGGGGCTACGGCTGGGGCCGAGGCCCCCGGGATGGGGGCGGGAGCGGGAGGAAAGGTCCCGCACTCGCCCGCGTCCTCGCCGGCCCGCTGCCGTGAGCCCCGCGCCCGGTTGTGGTCGGAGGCTCCGGTGTTCCCAGCCCTTCCTTGCGGCGGTGCCAGGCTCTGGAGGCGGGCGGGCATCTGGGGGCGACCGGGGCGCCACGCCCCTCTTCCCTACTTTCTTCCGCTCTTTCTTGGGAGTAGCGGGCTGGCGAGCAGCCGCGGGACCCGCTCGCGGCTGAGTCTAGCGGGGAAATAGCGGGTCAGGGAGGCGAATCCAGCTCACGTGTCTCGTGAGGGACCCCCAGCAGTGAGTGGCTCGAGACGGTATTTGCAGGTGGTATGGGGAGGTCGAGCTCACGAGTCTTGAGTGAATTTTTTTTAAAAGCATTGTCGGGACACTTCATGGATCGAGGTGACTTATTTTTCCCCTTAGTTTCATCTGGGGCATATCAGTTAAAACTAATTTTAAAACGCTGTCACTAAGGTCGTCGGACTTGTTCTTCGCCTTATGTTTGTGTCTTGTAAACTTAAACCATTCATAACTTTCGCAGAACTCATGATTCTTGTTAAATCACCGCCGTGGAGTGAAACTTTGGACAACTGGAAATATAAGAGAAGAAACTGATGAGGCCTGTTATCTTGTAGTCACCCTTGACCGGGCGTGGTTGTATACAAACAAGGTTATAGAGAAGGAAGTGGGCAAAAACCGGAGAGAAGGCAGGTCCCCTGCGCCCACGTGTCGGGGCTCGCTTAATGGCTGCTCCAAGTGGAAACAAACCGGGAATTTATTAAGGCCTTGTGGAGTTGGACAAACTTCACATGATTAGCTTCCTTCCCATCGGTTATTTCCTCTCCTCCCCTGCTGTCTTTGCGGACGCGGTTTATGTTTCCTGGAGCTGTTGTAGCTTCGTCTGAATGGATTGTCTATAATGAATCTTTTGGATGTTGTCAGATTTCGGGTCTGTGTCTGTGTGTTCGCTACTTTTAAAAGCGGAGTTCGGCATTGTTTTTAAAGTGCTAGTCACTACACTGAACCATTGCTGGTGCTTCTGGGCTCTGCTGTAAATTATCCCAGGATGGCGGCCCTCACCTAGGAGAACCAGGAAGGCAGGCAACGCAAGAATGACGGGGTTGGGTTTTACTATTGCTATAACAATCACATTCAACTAAAGAGCTGTTTGGTGGTTTTTTTTTTTTTTTAGGCCAAATTGTATGTATTAACAAGCTCCATTTTTTTTCAATAAACAAATGATTCACACACGTCGTTTTTAAAAGTAATCAAACATTTTATAGACTCTTCAGTGATAAAAGGACTTTGGGATCAAATGTTTAGTCCCTTTGCTTCCCTAACAGTTAAGTAGCCCCATAAAACTCTGGTTTAAGTCCAAAAAATGCTGAACATTCTAACGACCGTGTTTTTGTAAAACCACATAAGAAATGTAGTCATATTTTTCTGTGTTTAACCGAGGTAGTTCACTAGTTATTGAACCCCAACAGCATTTAAATTTGTGTAGAAATACATAAAAATGTGACTCTGTGTTTCACAAGAGACTGAAAAGATTAATATTATAAAGATAGCAAGTTCCAGTCTCATTTGGAAGATTAGCTCTCTAACAGATTCGAGGTGCTGGGTTTGTACTCTCACTTGTTGAAGGACATGGTGGTTTGTCAACTTGAAAACCCTTGAGGAAATGGTTAGCGAATACCAGATTAACTTTGTTTATTTTTTATATTGAAAACTTCTCGGAGACAAAAACCTTAAAACTTCAAATTGAGAATTAAGTAATTTATTGCTGGATAAATTGTCGGATTTGTTTTGGGTGGTTTTTTTTTTGTTTTTGTTTTTTTTAAGTTTTGTATGTCAGCTCAAGCTTAATTTAGGGAGGTGAGTTGTGGAAATCAACATGTTTTGGGGTCTGATTTTGGAAGAGAAGCAGTTTCACAGTGATTTGAGGTATGACTTCTGGTGTCAGAGAGACCTGGATGGGAATATTAGTTCTTTAACCTTTTCAGTCTGATTTGTAAAATGGGGATGATAGTGGTCTCTCTCTCAGTGATTTTCAAGAAAATTTACGAAACAATCTTTGCAAAACTTTTTGTACCTAACACAGTTACTCTTCAACATGGTTCGAGATTATGCTTTTCTAGCTGACTCTAGCAGTAGGCTATTGGATAAATTAAAAGATGGCAGCTTGAGCCTTCTGAAAATGTTACATAGAGCTATTTGTTTCTAAACTTTATTTATTTTGAGAGAGAGAGAGAGAGAGAAAGAGAACACATGAGTGGGGGAGAGGCAGAGAGAGGGAGAGAGAATCCCAAGCAGGCTTGGCACTATCAGTGGAGCCAGACAAAGGGCTCCCTCTCATGAACCGAATTGCCACCTGAGCTGAAATCAAGAAGCAGAAGCTGAACAGACTTAGCCACCCAGGCGCCCCTGGAGCTATTTTAAATTACAAAGGAGATAACCTGATTTTATAGAGTTGTGTATCTAGAGGTATAAAATACCTGTGTACATATGTATGTTATGTTTCTACCACGGTGGTATGAATAATTATGATTCATTAAAGTTTTAATTAATTAAAGTTTTAATATGCTTTTAGTGCTAAAGTTATAGTCATCTAATATTTTTAGAGCCAGGCAGTCAGAAACATTTCATTAATCATATTTTAAATTTAAAGAGAGTTTATATTTTAAAAAATTGTGTTTATTAGCCCTGGATAGGAAATTAAATCAGGAACAGAAATATTTATCTTTAACCAAGTATGATTTTTAATTAAAGTATGAAAAAATGTGACCCAAAGGGTTTCCAGTTACTTTTCATGTACTGATGTTCAATGCCAACAGATAAGCCATTAGAAGTGTTTAGTACTGATTGGGAGCATTTTGTAAACATTTTACAAAAGTATCGTGACTGATTGTAAACTTTTGTGAGAATTCAGCTGATTCAAGGACTCTACTCATCACATTATTGAATCATTTGAAAAATTTAAAAAATCCTTCCATGTTTAAACCAAATCCTTTTAAGCACTTGTTGTTTCTTAATGTATATATATCAAGTGCCTGAGATTAGACTGATTGGAATCCTAGCTCGTGTAACAGAGGACTTCTCATTTTACTGATTGTCCCACAGGGAGGCAGAGATGGTGTTTTATAATATTTTAAGATAATTTTAAAGGGTACAGTGTTATCATGAATCGTTTCTTGTCTATGACATTATACTCTGAAAAGTGAAGGACTTGATTGAATAAATTATTGATTCTTTTCACTCCTGCAACATCATAGCATAGAGATGGATTCCTGACTCTTGCTTCTAGGTGTGTAGAGTGCGGGCAGGTTGCTTCATATCTCCGCTTCCATGAGGTGTTAGGAGGAATAAATGAGTTCATCTGTCTAAAGTATTTAGAACAGTGTCTAGCACAGAGTCTGTGTTCAGCAAATACTAATGTTATTACTTCCTGAGATTTTCTCTTTCTAAGTGTTATATAATGAGCATGTATTATTTTTGCAAAAAGGGAAACAACTATATGAAATTATAATGTTTCCCCCAAACTTGAAAAAGCTCATTATAGTTAGGAGTGCCTGAATGACTCAGTCAATTGAGCATCTGACTTTGCCTCAGGTCATGATCTTGCAGTTCATGAGTTTGAGCCCCACATGGGGCTCTGTGTTGACAGCTCAGAGCCTGAAGCCTGCTTCAGATTCTGTGTCTCCCTGTCTCTCTGCCCCTCCTCTGCTCACATTCTGTCTGTCTCTCTCTAAAAATAAACATTAAAAAAAACCAAAAAAAAAAAAAAGGCTCTGTAATTATATAGTCCTGCCAAACAGCACTTACAAAGTAAGAGAATATGATTAGGCAATTGTCATTGCATCTTTTAAATGTGAGATGGATTGCTACATTAATTTGTTCAACAAATTCTTCTAGATCTCAATCCCATTTTCCTTTCTTATTAGATACTTAAAACACACACACACACTAATCCATGAAGTCTATGTTATGTTACGTTAAGTAGGGGAAGGGAAGTGTGCATTATTAACAATTACAGATAGTCAAAAAAAAAAGGATTTATGCAGATGAAGGAAAGTCTAGAAGAAAATACAGACCAATGGATGGTGGGATCTGGTACTTTCCTACTTCCCAGTTTTCCCAATGAGTATATATGTAATAAAGTGTACTTGTGTAGTAAACAGTTACTCATTAAAACTCTGGTTTTTTAGCTACAAATAGCAGGCCACCAAAAACCACCAGCTTTCATAGCAGTTGAAGATTCTTAAATGTCAAAACAGTAAAAGGCCGTTTCAGAAGTTTGTAGGTTTATCTTTTTAAGAGGTGTTTGAAATTAAGGACTGCAAACAGACCGAGTCTACCAACCTTGACTTTATGGAAATGGTCGCTTCTCAGATCTAGGACCTGCATTGACAAGTTGCATGCCTACACCTCCTTCAGCTGTCGGTGCCTCCACAGCAGTCACAAGGAAGACATGAATACACTTAGTTTAACAGAAAGTTTGACAGATAAAAAGTACTTAGAGCACAATCGTGTGCTTCCATTTATTGAGCTGTTCTATGAGTATGTACAGTGAGAGGCGCTGAAGGACAGTGAGGGGAGGGGAATGGGAGGTCCATTTAGAAGCTATATATCAATTCAAGAGAAAGATGGGAAGAGGGCTCCTTTAATGGATGAGATGACCCACCTGAGGAGAATTATCAGTGCCTTTCCATGGGGGTTAGCCCCCTTTCAGTCAGAGAAGGCAAAGCTTACAAAAATTGCCTCAGAGACCCAGCAGGCCTGAAGTGATCTATGAGGTCAGCCCCTCCTGTGCATGGACTCCCAAAGACGCCTTGAGAGTACAGATGAAGGAACTGGCCTGCTGAGTCCAATTCTAGAACCCCCTCCTACCAACAAGGCCCGGCCTCCCCACTGTTCTCTTAGGAAGAGTAGTGAACAGGTGACTTGGACCCAGGGCAGAGTGGAGTGATTTGACCGGAGGTTCCTTCTAGCTGGATTTTTCCATTTATTGCCAAGTCTCTTAAAAATCACTTCTAATGTCCCTTAAATGTTTGGTTTATCACATCAGGCTTTATTGGGTATCGTAAAAGTGTTTAGTGTGAGTGTCTGCTTGTCCTCCTCTGACAAGGAGGGTTTCTGTCTTCTTTTAATGGGTCTGCATTTCAGAAGATTGCTGTATAATAAAACCCAGGCTGGTGCAGACTGTTAAGACTTCAGATACTTTGAATTCTGCTGGAGAATTAGTAGCTAAAAGAAGAATTTGTTGTATGTAGGTCTGCGTAGTGAATCAGTGGCTAAGAATCTTCTGCAGTTTTTCACATTCATTGGTTATAAGCAGTGACTTGGCTTTTTTACAGAACAGACCACCATTCCACTTGCAGTCAGTGTCACATGAGTGACATAGGCTTCCTTTCTGGTTGATCAAGGAGACTAGTGTAAGTTCTGGTTAACTTGGGTGACATCATCATACATGCCCACTGGAGTGGGCTGTGAATCAGTTGTCAACTCTGCACTTGGTTTCCTGTATAGAGAGTTCATCCTGAATGGTGGTGTACAAACCACACGAGCCCATTGGGGGTGGAATCTTTACCAGTATAGGATAGTCACGCTTTTATTTAGTGGCAGATGCTACGGGCCAGGATGTCCCTGAGCACTGAACATTAAATCCTAACCCTCACTGGGACCCTTTGGCTAAGACTCCAAGCTTGTGGGGACCTCAAATATGTCTGCTTTTCATGGAAGAAATTCTTGCGGAAGAGCAACACAATTTAGATCTCAATGTGGGCTAAATATCTAAGGATAGAAAGAGGAATCAAAATCCAAAAGCTGCTTGGACTTTATTGAGGCTTACTAAAGACTTTGTTGATATAAAACCACACCAGGTTTATTCAACCTGAGCCTCGGGCAAATTGGAAAAATGTTGAAACCAGCAGACTTGATGCCTGTCCTGTACCCAGACTATTGAAACCTTTTAAATTATTAGAGCATGGCCTGCGTATTACACCCTGGGGCTTCACCTGGGCGTATAGGTCATGATTGGCTGCTCAGACAAGTTGTCAGGGGAGAATTGGATGCCTGACCAAGTAGCAGAAGGATTGAATTGTGACTTCTTGACAGGGCTGCCGTGAACTCTTGTACATGTTGTTCACTGCACAAGAGTGTCTGGCCAGGGAAACAAGTGGGTCTCAGATCTGCTCCAAAAACCATGTGTCCTAGGCTAGAGCTGTCTCTGCCAGAAGGGGGCACTTCCTGATGCCATCAAGTCTGCAAGCCTAGGTCCACTTGGAGGGGTTGCTTTTTTTTTTCATTCCGGCAAAGGCAAAATGTGGCTGCAGCGGTTCTGCCTCTCACAGGCCTCTTTGGCCACAATAAACTCTAAATGCCACAAGCTGGTAGAGTCTGGCACATGGTAGATGTTTAATGAATGCCAGCGGAATGAAGGAATAAAACCACGTTCTCTGTATTGTGTGTCAGTGAAGTACATGAGCCAGTGTTCTTTTTTAATCAATTAAGTAACATTGATTGTATCTGCTAGGAAGTGCGTGTTCCCCGTGATGGGCTTCATAGTCTTCCATTCATCATTTCTAAGGGGCAGGTCAAGATCAGTACTTGGGGTGTTGTGGAAATTGTTGACTATTAGTCAAACTCTGATAGTGTGCTCAGTATTGCTGGGGTCCCTGCACCCCTTTCATGGTCTGCCTGATGAAGGGAAGACAGTGGTGACTCCTGGGGATGTGTGAAGGGATTCGTGTTATTTATTGACCAGCTTGGGCCCTCTCCTGGGGGGCAGGAGGCAAAGGACAGTGGCTGCAAGAGCCTTTAGAACTTACCTGGGAGCAACTGCTTCTCCTGTAAAATGATTTTTCTAGTTTATGGTAAGAAGAGGGAGAGCCTTATTGCTAAAGCTACCAAAACCTAAGGGAGTTTGTCTGTGGCCCCCTCGGTGCCAGCTGGCACATCTTGCATACTTTCTCTTTTAAGTTGATCCTTTAGAAAGCAGAGCCTACTCTCAGAATTAACTTCCTCTTCCTGGCTGCTCTCCCGAGAGGCAGTCGCACTGCAGGTAGCACAGGTCATGTTGAATGGATCAGACTGCTAAGACAGTGGTTCTGAGGATAGGGGTGCTGGTTTGGACTTAGGACTTTGGTCTTCTGCACCTTTATGAAGGACTGCCTAGTTTGTGGGAGGAAGAAAAGCCCACAGGTACATAACCGTAAATGCCTTTCACATTTGATCTTGGTTAAGTGCAGACAGATTCCCAAAACAGAAATAGCAGGACTCCCTACAGAATTTCTTTAAATTTTTTTTTTAATGTTTGTTTAGTTTTTGAGAAAGTGCAAGCAGGGGAGGGGCAGAGAGAGGGAGACAGAATCTGAAGCAGGCTCCAGGCTCTGGACTGTCAGCATAGAGCCCGAAGTGGGGCTTGAACTCATGAATTGTGAGCTGGAGGCAGCCGCTTAGCGGACTGAGCCTCCCAGGTGCTCCTCTACCGAATTTCCGAAGATAGCAGCCTCACCTATTGTTTTTATAGTTATGGTTTGGTTTCACAAAATTCCAGGACGCTCAGCTTTTCACGAGTATCTCTCGTGAACTAAGTGGAATATCCCTATACATGCTTGCACCCCCCACTTTTAAAACATAAATCTATGAGCGGCATGCTTCAACCATTACCGTCCAAATTGAGAAAGCAAATACATGCCCCTGGCATGTTGCCTGCGAGGTGATCGTAGTGTTTCAGTCTTTACCTCCCATTCACCTGCAGTTCTCTGGCTTTCTTCTGTCTGTAATAAGTAGCAGGGGCCTCAGGCACACCCACGCCCAGCAGGTGATGCAAAACAGGGCAGAGATCACCCTCTCGAGGCTTGGCTCGCTGTGCTCACCTGGACTCTGGTCCAGGGTTTCTCTAGTTTGCTGATGTCCAGTGAGAACTCCCCTGCCTCAGTGAAGATTTCCCAGATACCTTCTGCGCTGCGTTCCTTCTTAGCTTTGTGTCTTCCATGTGGTCTTGTCTCTTCCTCACACTTCTGTGGAAAATGGCTTATACAGCCTCTTCATTTTTTAAAAAATAGGTCATGTATTTATATGGTCCTGCAAACCCTTACAACCACCTATAAAGGTGAACACTGAGAAACCTTGCTGCACCCCTTCCCCATCCAAGTTTTTCCCTCACTCCATAGGTTGTAACTTGTAAATACAGCAAATAAGAATATATATATATATATATATATATATATATATATATATATATATTTGAATTAGGGGCACCTGGCTGTCTCAGTCGTAGACCATGCAACTCTCGATCTGAGGTTGGAGGTTTGAGCTCCACGTTGGATGTAGATATTACTTAAAAATAAAATCATTAAAAATATATAAATAAATAAATTAGCAGTATGTCCTGGAGCTCTCTGTCTATCAGCATATTATTTTGCCACTGTGTGGACATACACAATTTATTCATCCAATCCCCTGTTACCGGACTTCTGCATGACTTTCAATCTTCTGCTATTACAAGCAGTGCTGCAACAAATAAAGGTGTGATGGGTCATTTTGCCCCTGTGCAGGTGCACCCAGAGGACTGGCTCCTAGAGGCGGGTCTGCTGAATCAAAGGGCCCTGTAATCCCCCTCCGGAAGGGTTGGCTTACTTTGCCTTCTCACCGGCAATGCGCTGATGGCTCTTTTGGGCCTAAGGGTAGAGGGGGCTGCCAAATTGTCAGTGCAAAATTGAGAGAAGTGGAAAGTAGGGTGTTTTATGCCAGTTGCTAATGTCTGATTTATAAATAGTTTTCGGCTAATGGTATTATTAAACTGGGGCTTCTCCAAAACCATTATAAAGATGATCTTCTAGTCTAGAATTTCTCTCAAACAAAAACAGAAGAGATTGAGAATACATAAATTCCAATGGCATTTCCTGCAAGGTCTTTTAAGAAGTGTAGAATTTTCTATTTATGTGTTTCTTCTGAGAGGCCCTATGTGTCACATTTGTTTTTCGTTTCCCCCCTGAATTGGGCTCCTGTTCTTCCTTTGACTTTAGCCATGAACTCCACGTCCAAAGCAAAAGAGAAGAGGAAAGACAGTGTAAGGAGACTGGCCAGAGTTTAGGATTTGATGAGAGGCATGGGGTTGGAATTGCACAGGACCATCCCTCTTCTTGAGGGGCTCTTTCGGTCAGCTCTGGGGATGAGGATATGTTAACGGAAAAGTAATTGTCATCTTTTTAAAAGTGAAATCCACCAAAAGAAAGAAAGATTGTGGTTTAGCAAAAAGATGACTGTGGGTTTTTTGGTTTGCTTTTAGAAATTCATACAAGGCAGTCCTATATGTATCTATGTGAGAGAGAGAGAGAGAGAGAGAGAGAGAGAGAGAGAGAGAAGCCAAACAAACCCACATCAGCAATAAACTCTCCTCCCCAGAGTTCGCACATTTAGTAGAGGCCCCTGGAGGCTCCAGAAAGGAGGACCTGCTTTTCCAGGGCCCAGGGCCCTCGTTTTACCACCTGCATATGTCAATTATCATTTTTGTGAAGGTGGCTTCTCAGTTCTTTGGCTGCTTTTTATTTTTCCTTCCAGTGCTGCTTTCTGTTGCTGTAGTGCTGGCCTCCCCCACTGTAGTGTCAGCTCCATAGGACAGGCTCCTGGTTTGCTGTTCTGTCTCCAGGACCTAGAAGGTTCCCTAGCACCTGGAGGTGTTCCATCAACAGTACGTGAATGAATGCTGCTGTGGTATGTGCCTTCTGGACCTGGCTGGGTCTCTGCAGTCAACCGTGATAGGGTCCCGTGTCCAACCTGGGCCTGGCGTGGGCAGGGCAGTGGCATGGTAGCCATTCCTGGCCTGGTCTTTCAGCAGGATTCTTTAGCCCTTATATGCTCCCTGACAGTGTGCGTCATGGTTGAGAGCTCGAGCGTGCAGTCTGCATCACCTGGGCAAGTCACCTGCCCTCTCAGAGCCTCTGTTTGCAAAATAGAGGTAATAACTCCATATTTCAACAAATTCAAGATGCCATCAGTTATGAAACATGCTATTCTGTGTGCCAATAAAAAAAAATTTCTGCTGATTCCACTCTAACCCACATCAACCATCATCAACCTTAAGACCGTATTACTTTTCTGTGGCTGCCGTAATAGATGACCACAAATTTAACAGCTTAAAACAACACACGTGTATTGTCTCACAGTTCTGTAGGTCAGAAGTTGGCAAGGGTTTGGCTGGTTGCTCTGGGTTTTACAAGTCCTACATCTTATTGGGAGACTCTGGCACCTGTTTGCAGGGTCATTGAGGTTGTTGGCAGAATCCAGTTCCTTGCAGTTGTCAGACTTCATGCTGGCTGCCAGCTGGGGGGCACCCTCCGCTCATAGAGACCTCTCTCTGGTCCTTGCACTTGGAGCCTACATCTTAGGGCCAGCAGTAGCATGACAAGTCCTTCTCATGCCTGAAATCTCTTTGAGGTCTCCTTCTGTTCCATCTTTGCCTCCAGCCAGAGGAAGTTCTCTGCTTTTAAGGATTCATTTGATTTAATTGGGCCCACCTGGATAATCCAGACTATTTCTTCCCCACCCCCACCCCTATTAGGGTCTGTAACCTACCTTAATTTATAGCTGTGAAGTCCCTTTTGCCATATGGTATAATATATTCACAGGTTTCAAGGATTAGGACATAGACATCTTTGGGGGGGACAATTATGCCTACTCAAAGAGTTATCCCAATATAAGGGATGTAAACAGAATATGCTTCTTAGAATTGATAAAATACTATCTTTAGCTTAGGAATAAAGGAGCTACTGATATATATGTATATATAAACATTCAGCGTGTTAATAGTAAGGCTCAAGTATTAAGGATTGTTATTGTAGTTAGTATTAGGATCATAGTGCTCCAAATAAAGCTATCTTTAATTTCAGTTGAAATTGTTCACACATTAAATGTATTTGGAGCTGGTTGGGAGAGATAGCGTTCCAGCAGGTAATTTGATGATGATGATGTTGATGTGCTAGGAGCTTTGCATACACTTACTCTCACTGTGCGGTAGCCCTGTGTGGTGAGTAATGCTGGCTCCATTTACAGGCCAGGAGGCAAGTTCTGAGAGGTTGAATACAGCTTAAGAGCTCACTAGCCAGTGGTGGTGGCATCTTGGTTTGAAGCCAGGTCTGTCTGACTCTGAAGTCAGCGCTCTTCATGGCACATGTTCCCTGTCTCACAGTCCCTAGTGGTACCATGTGAAAAGTGTAACAGGGAGAGGTGGCCACCAGGTTTGTTGGCTGGAGGGGGTGCCCTCCTGGAAAGGAAAGGAACAGAGAGGAAGAGACAGTGCCTTGTGACATGTCTGTCTGGTACTCAGATGTTTCCTTGCCAAGAATGGTTTAGCTCATTGAGGACAAAGGTCCTGTCCCTTCATCATTTTTTCAGTTTTTAGGAAGTACAAAGATGATCTGTTTTCATTCAACAGGTGTTTATTAATTGCCTACTCTGGGTATACAGCTATGAGCAATACTGTGATTTATAATAAGAAATACGTATATGGTTCATCCTTCCTGGCACTCAGCTCCTAAAATTCTTGGGATTTTTTAGGTGATGAGAGTAAGTGAAAAGTGTTCTTTTGTTGTGTCAATGAGGTGACTTTTGGACTTGCCCATAGGCTGGGGGCTGGTTACTAGAGGAACTAACACATGATTAGAAAGTTGGAACCTACCCTCCCCGAGGAGGAGAAGAAATGGAGTTTGAATGAGTCACCAGCGGACAGTGATTTGATCCGTTGTGTCTACCGAGCAAAGCCTCCATAAAAACCCAAGTGGAGGAGGTGAGGATAGCTTCCGGTGGGTGAACACCTGGAGATGCAGGGACACGACCACGCCTGGGAAGCCGAGTGCCCTCTCCTCACACCTTGCCCCATGTGTCTCTTCCATCTGGCTGTTTCTGAGTTGTAACCTTTGATAATAAACCAAGAATCTAGTATGTAAAAGGAGTTGAGTTCTGCGAGCCATCCTCACACATTAACCAAACACAGGGTGGGGGTTATGGAAATCCTGGATCTGTGTTCAGAAGCACAGGTGACAACCTGCGCTTGAGACAGATGGTGGGCTGGTGGGGGGGGCAGTCTTGTGGGACCGAACCCTTAACATGTGGAATCTCAGGAAGACTGTTCCACACCTTAACTCAATTCTCACACACTTAGCTGGTGTTGGAGAATTGCTTTGTGATGTGAATCCCCCAACTTCCCCCCATGAATTGGATTGGTGACCAGAATCCTTTTATATACTGTGCGTGATTTTCAAAGGGAGATAAGTTTAGCATTGGGGAATTTCTGCTTTTTAAACTATTTTAAGTGTAACCAGGACAAAGGGGGAAAAGAGAATAGAAGAAAATGGTTTAGCAGAATTGGAGTAAAAGTAGTAGCTACCTGAATTCAATAAACTATTCTAAAATTGCCATCTCTAGAATTTTCCCAAGATGTAACTGCAACTTGTCTATCTTATTAGGTTCTTGAAGTTCAGGTAAACATTGTTGAAAACCAATATTATCATCTCCTGCTCAAAAGCCTGCTTTTCTTCCTGCCCTTTCATACCTTCCTTCTTCCTTTTTAAAAATTTACTTATTTTGAGAGAGAGAGGGAGAGGAAGCAGGGGAAAGGCAGAGAGAGAGAGAGAGAGAGGGAGGGAGAGAGAGAATCCCAAGCAGGCTCCATGCTGTCAGTGCAGAGCCCAATTTAAGGCTCCATCCCATGAACCGTGAGATCATGACCTGAGCTGAAATCAGGAATCAGAAGCTTAACCAACTGGGTCACCCAGGTACCCCTTGTCCTGCCATTTCTAATTCAATTCAAGACTTCTCCATCCACCCAGAATGCCAGGCTCTGAACCAAATCATCTGGAACCCCTCTCTCCTCCTCACCTACCTCCAGTTCAGATACTCAGGGCACCTACCAATGCCTGCTGCATCTGCTTCCTGACCAGCCCACATGCCTGCCCTTTACCCCCGCTGCCTCTCACCTGGATGGTTGCCATGGCTTCCGAACTAACCTTGACCCTTCACACTACCACCAGGGTGATTTTTCTAAAACCTCCATCTGAGTCTGTCATTTCCTATCTACCACCCCCCAAAGGCATCACAGTCTAGTAGCTAAGGGCTCATACTGTCTAGATTTAAGGCCTGGCTATGCTTCTTATAAGCTCTGGAATCTCGGAAGAGTTCTTTATTTGCTTTGTGTCTCCATCTCCCATCTCAAAAATGGGAGTGATAATAGCACCTACCTACATATCGGTTTGTGGAATTGAAATGAATTTCTGTGTGTGGAGCGGAAAGCCCTCAGTGAACATTGTTCTCCCCCAGGCCTTGAGAGCTGGGGCTCACCTTTCCTCCTGCCCTGCCCCCAGTCGGTGCCATGCAGGACCGATTCTGCAGACAGAGCTCTTTGTTGTCCAGCTAGGGAAGTACACATGTGCATACTATACATTTAGACATTTGCATAGCAATTTGCCAGTCATTTTATGTCTCTTGAATCTGATAAAAAAAAAATGGGACCTACATTTTATATTTCATTTTTCTAAGAGTTCAGTTTTAGTGCATTTTATCAAAGTGTTGGTCCATGATGAGTTGGGAATAAAACCAAAAAGCTGATCTCTCACCACAGATAGTTTGAGAAGCACTAGTGTGTTCCCACAGGCCCTCTGTAGTTGATTCACTCACACTGGCTGGGTCAGCCTTACTCACTGTGTAGCCTTACATCTCTCTGAATTTGTTCCCAATTCTTTCCTCTGCCTAGAGTTTATTACATATTTATTAAGCACCTAATTAAGTGCTAGTCTCTGGGGACATAAGGATGAATAAGGTGCTGCCTCTACTTTTGAAAAAGTTTCCCTCAAACTACCCCAGGAATTCCTGCTTGTCTTTTGAATTCTAGATAATTTCATTCTTTCACCCATTGAAAAAACATTTATTACACACCCGCAGTTTATGAGGCACTTGCTATATGCTATTCCTGCCAAAGGCAGGACCACAAGCCAATGGGGGAGACAGACACAAAATGAATAAGCAAATGACAGCGATGGGATAGGAGTGTCCCAAAGCATTGTGAGTAGAGAAGTGTGGAAGGGCAGAGGAAGGTGTGCCTGGCTCCCTTGGCCTGGGTAAAAGGGGATGGGAAAGTCAGAATGGTTTCACAGTTAAAGTAAGTGCAGCGTCATCAAAGATAAAGATCAGGTCGTGAGGTCAACCTCCAGACTAAAGCCCAGCGCTACTACTCACTAGTCCTGTGACTCTGAGTGACCACCTCTCTGACTCTTCAGCTTGCTATGACAATTCCATGGACAAGGTGGCTTATAAATGGCAACTGTATTCCTCACAGTTCTGAAGGCTGGGAAGGCCGAGATTAAGACGCTGGCAGGTTCAGTGTCTGATGGGCACCTGCTTTCTGGCTCGTAGACAGCTGTCTTCTCACTGAGTTCTCAGAACAGAAGACGGGGAGCTCCCCAGGGTCTCTTTTAGAAGGGCACTGAATCCATTCATGAAGCCTCCACCTTTGTGACCTAATCACCTCCCAAAGGCCCTGCCTCCACATGTGGTGGCATTGGGTTTAGGATTTCAATGCAGATTTTGAGGGGACACATACATTCCAACCATAACATGCTCTGAACTTCAGATTCCTCATCTGTAAAATGGGGGCTGTAGTACCTGTCTACCTTACAAGGATGTTTTGAGGCTCAACTGAAATTATTACATAGTGTACTTAGAAGAGCTGCCATGTACAATTCCGTAAATGTTAGATGCTGTCACTTTTTTGCTCACTTCTCTGCCCTCCTCTCTGGACGTATTTAAATTTTCTCTCACAGAAAAAATTTTCAGAGGTGTACTATTAAACTCATTAGGACATTGAATAATGCAGCTTTACCTGCCAATGACAGGCACTGTCCAGTGTACAGAAGGCTCAATGCTTAGGGAATTTCTACTGTACTAAAATCTAACCTTGAGCATGTCTTTTCAAAAAGCTTTGAGAGGAGTCTGGTTGCTATGGACTGAATGTTTAGGTCCCCTCCAAAATCCAGGTGTTGAAATCCTAACTCCCAAAATAAGGGTATTATGAGGTGAGGCCTTTGGGAAGTGATTAGGGGACAGTGCTCTCAGGAACAGGATTAGCTGTCTTGCTCCTGCAACCATGTGAGGACACAATGAGGCGGCCATTTTTGAACCTCACGGAATCTTCTAGCAACCTTGATTTTGGACTTCCAATCTCTCTAACTGTGAGAAATAAATGTTTGTTGTTTAAGCTACCTGGTCTATGGTATTTCTGTTAGAGCAGCACTGGTCAAACATTAATTTCCACTTTATAGGTAGGGAAACTGAGGCTCTTTTTATAGAATTGCTATTACTTGCCCTGGGTCACGGAGCTAGCTAAGGGCAGACGTGGAACCCCACAACTCTTGTTTTCCTATTTAGTGCAGCCTTGTCAAATCTACCCTGTGAGCTGGGGTCTGTCTGGGTGCTGCCTGGCTCAGAACCCTTTAATCACTGCCTGTCCCGGGATGGTTGAGTGGGCAGGAACCAGGCTTGGAGAGAGACCTCAGGACACACTCTCTCTCCCCATCTGACTGGCTCACTGCTGCCCCACTGGTATTTATGGGTCACACCCTTTAGGGTGAGGGCTCACCTGGAAACCTGGGGTGGAGGACAGAGGTGGCCTGAGCTGGAAGCAGGAGGCTGCTGCAGAATGGAAGGAGAAGGGGGGCCTTGCCTAGGAGCAAGTGATTTGTAAGCAAGGCCGTGGAGCTGAGGAGGAGCCGGTGAAGTCAGGCAGTTGGAGACTTAGGAAAGCTCTCGTAAGGATATCCAAATGGTAGTGAAGCTGGTATTTCAACTTCTTTCCATCACCATAAACATCTTGATGCACTTTTCTTTCCCCTCTCCCCACACCCCTTTGCAAGGGGTATCCTTTACACTGTGCTCCAGAATGTGTTCTGTGCTCTAATCTCCTTGATTGGGTTGTAATCTTTATTAGGGAGGCAGGGCAAAGGGATGAGGTCACACCAAGGACTCTGACCTTGAATTTTTGCTTGAGAAAAGTTTAAAATGTAGGATTTTAGCTTATCTTTAAGTAGCTTTTTTTTTTCTTTTGAACAAAAGAAAAAGTTCTCAAAGGGAATAGGATCTGGTGGCTTAGGCAGCCTTGTCAGAGAATAGACCAGGGTAGTGGCTTGAGAACTGGTCTGCCCGCTAGAACCCGCTGGGGAGTGATTTTGACAATTGGGAAGCCTTGGCCGCACCCACACAGCCCCTCTGGCCTGGGGCCCTGAAGGTGGTGGAGAACTCCCAGGTGGGTTCAGCTCACAGTCAAGGGTGGGGACTGCCGGGACAATGGCCTTCTTGCTGCCTGAGTCAACTCTCCTTATCTGCAGTGCTGATAATTGACCGGAGGGGAAGTTGTGTTGTGGCCACTGGTGAGTCTTCGGGATTCTGGCCTGTCTTCCTGTGTCATTTCGGGGTTCAGGAGCAGCCTTTGAGGACACGTCCTCTCTGTGCATCCTCTTCCTTGAAACACACTGAGCTCTATCCTGGAGCTATCTAAGCCATCCCTTAAAAAACAAGAAGCTCCTCCTACATATGACTCAATTATTGGTGTATTTCTGTTAAGTAAAAATAAAAAGGAGTGTCCTGGAAGGGTGAATGTTCCCACCCTCATTTTGACAGCACAGTAACTCTGGGAACAAGAACAAGGTGCTCTGGTGCTAGATGGGTCTTGATCAAGGCTCTTCTCTCTGGCAAGTAACACCACCTCATGACCGTTATCTTGGGAAGGCTGAAATCTGAGATTCTGTGACATAAGTTTTATTCGTGTCCAGGTTCACCATATGGAGCCTAAGAGCAAATTGTTGTTGTTGTTGTTGTTTTTAATGTTTTTTAATTTATTTTTGAGAGACAGAGGCAGCATGAGCAGGGGAGGGTCAGAGAGAGAAGGAGACACCGAATCCAAAGCAGGCTTCAGGCTCTGAGCTAGCTGTCAGCACAGAGCCTGATGCGGGGCTCGAACCCACGAACCGTGAGATCATGACCTGAGCCCAAGCCGGATGCTTAACCGACTGAGCCACCCAGGCGCCCCAGCAAATGGTTGTTTTTGAAGGGCGTATGTAGGCTCTTGAATTTTTACTAGAAATGGCTTTAGTGGTCAACATAAGTTTTATGTCCAGTAGCATATTTTTACACTGTCAGGGAAAGGAAAAATGATGAGAGAAGGTGGCCTATAAAATTTGTATTCATAGAAATGATTTCTGGGTTTGTGTTGCTGGATACAAATACAGTTTTGTTTTGTTTTGTTTCAGAGGGTTGGGATTTGAATGTCCATTCTACATAGATTTCCTCCCTTTACTCCTGAGAGCTAGAAGCCTTCTGTATGGTAATACTTTCTAGAAGTATCTGAAGGTGGGAGTCCCACAAGAACTCTTTTGATCATAGACTGAACAAAAATGAAAAATGAAATCTCAGTGCAATGTGGTTTTAAAACTAACTTTTTATTAAAATGAGTTTTTATAACTTTGATGAGAAGGAGCGGAAAATAACTTTTCTATGCCTGCTCTTAACCAGGCTTTACAGGCCTTGGAAAATCTAATTAAGTTCATTTTATGAAAGAGAAAACTATAACTCAGAAAGGTTCAGTAACTTGCCCAAGGCTGCACAGCCAGAATTCAGACCGGTGCCTGCTTGACTATACCATGTTATCCTCTAATACTAAAAAAACACCCATAACTCAAGAAGCATTAATTTTCTAATACCTTTAAGAAACGTTTATTGTCCACAGAAACTTTACTTTTATTGCCCTGATAACCGTAGAAATCATAAAAGCACATGAAAGCATTGTAAAGCTTGGGGCTTAATGGAGTCAGGATCTAGGTGAAGGACAGAAAGTCCAAAGAATAGAAAGTGGAACTGCTTCCTGGCAGGTACCATGTTTATAAAAAGCCCGGTAATCACTCATGAAAATTTGTTTTTAAACTGGCTCATAACAGCTGCAAAGACTGGACTTCTCAGTCCCCAGCTTGATTGTCTTTTTATTGTTTGTGACTTGCCCTTGTTAAAGATGGGGTTTCATAGGTAGGAATAATAGTTTTGCTGATTGTTAACATGCCTTTGGTTGATTGTTGTAAGCTGAATGTAGTATGTTGGTAACTTTACCAGAAAACAATGCTGAGGAAGCTTAGAGTAAATGTTGGAAAAGTGACAGAATTAAAGGGTTGGCATTGTCCCCAATTTCAGGAAGGGCTCAGAGCTGGCAGTCTGCAAGGGGTGCTAATGGACATTTTGGAAACTCTGTTTGCTTAAGCAAGTACAATTTTTTTTTAATTTTGCATGTTTTTGCAGTGTTTTCTAAACTTGTTTTTAAAGTTACGCTTCATAAGGTGAGACAGTGTTCATTGTCCATATTGAAAAGAGGGGTCCTGTAATGACAGAGAGCAGGAGCCTAACCAGCACCCAGCTCTGCCACTTGCTCTGTGTGGCCTTGAACAAGTTACTTAACCTTTCACTGCTTCAGTTTCCTCTCGGGGAAAAGAGATAGAGCCCTTCCTTCCTGGGGCTGTAGTGAGGCATAAATAAGTTGATGTATATAATGTGCCAAGAACTATGCCTTGGACTGAGCAAACTAGAAGCCCAGTAAATGTTTGCCGCTGTTATTTTAATTAATTGGAGTTTAATTAATCTAATTAGAGGGGCCAGTGGAGATAATGGTGAGGAGAAAGATGCTGATGTTTCTCTCAGCTTGCCTTCTGTGCATTCTAGCAGGATAAGTAACTCTGTTGGGCTCAATGATTTGAGGTTCCTGTTTTATATTCTTCCAATACGCCACATTTCTATTTCTGCAATCTGAAATAGTAGAAAGATCATTGAACTATTTATTTTTTTTAAAACATGTTATCATCTTAGCTGTACTTTCAAAAAGTGTTAGATGTGGCCTCTGCTGAAAATAGATATTCAGTGGGGGTAGAGCTGGACCCAGGAAGTGAGCAGGAGCTCAGGAAGGAGACCAAATTGTTCCAGGCGCTGTGGGAGGGCCTTGAGCTCAGGCATGGGCTGATGCCCAAGCATCTGATTCTCTGAGGAGCCAACCCCTCACTCCCCACCCCCAAAGCATAGTCAACAGTGTAATTTTCCCCCTGTGGTGAAAAGAAATGTACCGTTTTCTGTAGAAATAATTTCTTCTGGCCCTACGGTCTAACAGATTTGTCACGTAGATCCGTAGGTGAGGAGCACTGAGGGGTCGATTTCTTAGTATCATTAGCAGTTATTCCCGGGGAATATTTGAAGGGGGTGTTCTGGTGGCTGTGCCTTATTTTAATCCTTGAAATGATTAGAAAGGTGCAGTTTCATTCTTATTCCATGATTATGTTCCTACAGGAAATAATAAAGTCCAAGTGCATTATTCTCCTGATCTAATTTGATAAAGGGCCAGCCTGTAAGTCCTAAGGAAGGAGAGTGGGGAGTCAGAAGTCTGCCTCTGGAGTTTTAGGTGCAGAATCTTGGGGTGGTGGCCATCAGAGTCATGGAGTCCAACCTCTGCTTCTTACAAATCAGGAAACTGAGACCCAGAGATTTGCCTGAGTTCATAGCACTAATTGGGGCATCCCTGGGACCCCTGATTCCAGGTCTGGCTGCCTGCTTTCCACCCAGCTATACATCCTTGTCATAAAGGGTGTGCTTTAGAGCAAATCTGTGCAGTAGAACTTTCCACTGCCATGGAAATGTTCAGTCTAGATATATGTGGCTCTTGAGTACTTGGAACGTGACTAGCGTAATTAAGAAGTTGGATTTTTTCCTTTTTTAATTTTAATTAAAATTTATATAGCCACATGTGGCTAGTGGCTATCAGTGTAGACAGCCCAGCTTTAGAGATCTTGAGGAGGAGAAAAGGGCCTGTCTTCCCCTACTTCAAACCAGGTAAGAGGCTCTCTTTTTCTAGTGATTCAGGTATATCTGGATAACTGGCTTTGTGCCAACCCAGATACTCACCTTGCGCCACCTAGCACACTTTCTAGATGGAAGGTGGGGGGCTGGACTTAGATCTCTCTCTGAGGCCTCCTTAGACCTAGCTCTTGCCCCTCATCAGCAGTGTGAACTTTAGAGGGAAACTTAGCCCACCTGTGCCTCAGTTTCCTCATCTGTTACCTGAAATAGTTAACACCTATTCTGCCCCCCCCTACACACACACACACACACACACACACACACACACACGATATGATATTGGGAGAGGCTCACATTAGAAAATCAGTGAGGAAATCCCTTTGCTACCTCCTCCCCCTTCTTAATAGTCTTTGTTGTCTGGAAATATTTTTAGTTTCAATATGAGTCGGGGGTAGGTTTTCTTTTCTCTGATGCTGCAATTGGTGAACTTTAGTGTCAAGGTTGAGACTTTGTTGGAGCAGAGACTGTAATAACTCAACAGCCCGTATGAAATACAAGCTGGAAGACCCAGGACTGATGACAGATGACAGAGTTGATCAGTGGTGCTAGTTTTTCATAATCCTGCTTACCTATGCATTCCCTCATCCAGAGTCTGCTGTCTCTGCTGAGAAACCAAAGCAGATCCCCTTTCATGAGAACTCTGACTTTTCTTCCTTTTGCCTTTTTTCCCCATCAGCCTATATAAGTCCCATGTGGAATGTGTGGTGCCATATGCTTTTCAGTAAACAAACCCACTCAGGAATTGTCTCCCCAGATAGCATGTCCACGTCAGCGGTCCTCACACCTTGTTCCCAAGCAGTGATTCTCCACTGTCCTGCCCACAGCCCACTGGTGGCCCTTGACTCTCCAGAAGTGCGTCACCAAATTTCAGTCAAGTCGTAAAATCTCTTTCCGCTACAGCAGCGTAGGTGTGCTGACCTCACGTGAGTGGAGTACAACCTGCTCTGGGTAGCAGGCCGTGTGACGTGTAGCTGGGCCCGAAGAAGGCTAGCTAGCTGGGCATTTGTGAGAAGTTTGCCCCCACGTATACACGACAGGGAAGGTGGGCCAGCAATAGGGCCCTTGAGGGCAACCTGGAGGGTGACCTGGTGTGAAGTAACTTAGCTGAAGATACCCCTCAAAACCCCAGGAAGTGCTATTTTACTGTGGCAGGATTTGCTTTATAATTATGGTTGAACAAAGTAGCATTGAATCTTTTAGATTTTTTATAATGGTGCCACCAAAAATTGTAATATTTGTAACTACACCAAAGACCACTGTTTCTTGCCTCTGAGGTCCCTCAGGATGGCCGTGGGGAATGAGGCAGGGCCCAAGGGGGCACAAGTAGAGCCTTGCTAACCCAGTACCATTGGAGTTATCTCAAAGTTACATGTTTCACCTTCATTCAAAAGGATTCCCCTGCTTATAATACAGAAAAAAAAGTTGAAAGCCACTATCCAAGGAAGTGGTCCTCAAATTTTAGTGAGCACCAGAGTTACCTGGAGCATTTGTTAACAGAAGTTGCTGGGCCCACCCCTGGGAGGAGTCTGTGTTGGGGCTCAAAAAATTGTGGAACTAGTTGCCAGGTGATGCAAGTGCTGCTGGTCTTGGGAACACTTTGAAAATAGAACCATTGATTCTAGAGAACAGAAATAATAATGCCCAATACCTCTTCTGTGTCGGGTTCTGTGTTAGATGTGATCAATTTCGTCTCCCCTGAGGCTGAAAACTTGTATTACTATTCCATTTTTACAAATGAGAAGACACAGTCATACAGAGTTTGAGTAACTCATCTGTCATTAAATTGCTGGTCATCAGAGAACTGGAATTTGAACTGATGCCAAATGCCATCCCAATCTGGGAATATCTCTGCCTCTTTTATAGATCAGGGATCTCCAACCTGTGGCCCTAGGTGGGTATGGGGGAAGGATTTATTGCAGGGGGTTTGTAAATCCAGATGTAAAGAAAGCATGGACTGCAGACTGAATGTCCCACCTGTTGGACATCTGTTGTTCAAATACATCTTTGTGATACAGACGCCATGAGGTCATATTAAGTGGTCTCAGCTGGACAAAGTCAATGCGGATTGAGCATTTTCTCACAAAGGATACTAGGAGGACAGCTTTTATTACCAAGTGCTAGGAAGTTGTTTGTTTTGTTTTTATCTTTTTTTTTGAGAGACAGAGTGTGAGCAGGGGAGGAACAGAGAGAGAGGGAGACAGAATCCAAGGAGGGTCCAGGCTCTGAGCTGTCAGTACAGAGCCTGATGTGGGGCTCGAACTCAAGACTGTGAGATCATAACCTGAGCCAAAGTCAGACGCTCAACCTACTGAGCCACCCAGGCGCCCCATTTGTTTTGTTTTGATGGCAAGAAGTTGTCTTCATACTAGAAAAGATTGGGCATTATTTCACTAAAGCATGGTATCTGGTTGCCTTTCCTAAGTCTGGGCCTTGGAGAGAGGGAAGCTAGACACAATACTAATGAACTGATTCTCATTGAAGAAGATTGCTGAACAAAGTAATGCCGTCGTGTTGATTCATTCCACCAGGAATTCATTCAGCCCACATTCAGTGGGGACAGGATTAAGCCCCCAGGCCCTGCCCTCATCGCCCAGCCCACAGCCCTGCACTGGCTTTCTCTGCCTCCTTCCACTCTCCCTGCTCTGTGTCTTGCCAAGCCAGCCCTTCCTCTTGGAATCTATCCTGACCTGCTGCCTGGATTCCTTCTCCATCAGTTGTCTCCTCTCCCACTTGCATTTTTGCTTCTTTCTGGTCTCATTCAAGTAACAATTTTGGGTGAACTCACCATGTAGCAGAAACATTTTTTCTCTTCCAACAGATGTGTTCAGGCCTGGCAGCTCTGCTCACAGTTAGGATAATTACACCCCTACAATGTGCCTGACTTGGGCTAAGAAATAAACTTGTATCTCTTACCACTGACTCCCTCTGGGTCCTTGGGTAAGCCTCCTACATTCTCTAAGCATCTGTAAGAAGGGAACATAACTTCCTAAGATTGTTGTGAGGGTAACAGGTAAAACGATACATGGTCAGCCCTTAACACGGGGCCTGACACGTGGTAAGTGCTCCTCGTAGTTATGGTTCAGGAAGCCGACTTATGAAGGGAAGGGGGAAAAAGCCATTCTCACTGTTCTTCCCTTCACATCTCCTGCATTCGGTCCTTAAGGGTGCCATTCTCTCACCCCTTTATTGAATCACCTTCTAGATCAGTGCTTCTCAACCCTTGGTTCATTATGACCCCACAAGGATAAAAATGAAAATAAGTATAATTAAATTTATTGACTTAAATTTAAATTAACTTAAATTTTCCCCCTAGTGAGATAAATATAAGTGAGATAAAGAATAAGATTTTATTAGGTAGGACTGAGCATTGGAGGGACATAAACTACATAATATCTAAGGACTTTTTACTTTCCTCCCCCAAGAATGAATTTCCACCCTTAGAGTAGAGAGTGCGCAATACCTCTCCAGATAAGAATTCATGCTTTAGATCCTTAATAGTCTAACACTTGGGAAATCCACTAACTTCTGGACACGTCTGTCTATCACCTTTGGTCTCTCCTCACACTTCTGGCCAATAGTACCCATCCTCTGTCTGTCACTCCTCTTATGGTGCCTTCTATCCCAGCTTTCCTGGCCCACTCAGCCACACAGCTGGGACTGGACACCTGCGACGTCTGGACAGGGTCATGTCTTGGGGACGGAAAACACACCTCACAGTATTGCAGCAGGAGGAGCAGGGTCCAGTGGGAGGCTGGGAACGGGGTAGGGAGAGGCGCATGTGCGGCGGAGCGTGGCGGCCACAGCAGGTGGGGCCAGGGTGGTAGCACCCTGGACCGGCTTAGTGGATGATGAGTGGACCAGCGCTTCAAAGGTACCACTTTGAGTGCTGTTCTCCCTAATGATAGTTTTGTCTTTGCGTAATCTTAACAGATTACAAAATTACAAACAGATTACAAATCTTAACAAACTTAAAAATAAGAAGTGCTGGGGCGACTGGGTGGCTCAGTCAGTTAGGCGTCCAACTTTTGATTTTGGCTCAGGTCATGATCTCACAGTTTGTGAATTCGAGTCCCACGTCAGGCTGTTTGCTGACGTTGTGGAGCCTTCTTGGGACCCTCTCTCTCTCCTCCTCTCTCCGCCCTTTCTCTTCCCTCCCCTTTCTCTCAAAATAAATAAATATACATTATAAAAAGTAAGTGCTACAAGTGCCACTTTTTGAAAAATCTGCTTTTGGGGAAGTGGTGGATGCCTTTCAGGCAGAGCAGAGTCTGCAAAAGTCTGGTGTCGTGAAAGCATCAAATGTCAGGTTTGGCAGAGCAGCGGAGATGGCTGGCTGGAGACAGAGAAAGAGCCTAAATGTGCCTTGCACATGAGGGTTTGGAGCATTAAAAATGGTTTTAACCAGGTGCTTCCTTTTTTATTGTGTCTCTGGTCCTGTTTTCTCTTTTTTTCCTATTTGCCCACATTTATAATGTCCCTGAATGTTAATTGATCCTTTACTCTGTGCCCTTCCCTTCCTGACTGTCCATTCCTTCTCCCTAAAGGACCTCTTGATCTTTTTTGGAAGTCTGGCCCTTTGGCATCTATAGTACCACGCCTCCTTGGCACCTCTATTTGGATTCCCTGTGGCCAGCTGTGTATCTGCTCCTCCTCCTGGTTACCCAGGCTCGTAACCTTAGAATGAGCTGATGCTTCTATTAGATTCTCTAGTTTTAACACCACAGCGGGCTTGTAGATCAGCTCTCTCTGTGGCACTGCCCGGTTCACTCAAGCATTCAACAAGTATTTCCTTCTCTCCCTTTTCCCTCCCTCCATCTTTTTCTTTTCCTCTTAGCCTTCCATACTTTTGTGTAGCTAATATTCACTGAGTCGAGAACTGGTTGCTGGTTGCCTTGTGTGCATTTCATTTAATACAGTGATTCTGTGAAATTACATATGATCATTATCCTGTTCTGCAGATAAGGAAAGTAAGGATCAAACAGGAAGGCTAACTTGTCCAAATTCACACAGTGAAGTGTCAGAATTAGAGGAAATCTGTGAGGTGTGACACTACCCCTACCCCCATCTGTCTTTTAATTTAGACCATGAAAACAGGATCCACATTGGTCTCTCCTGTCCCTCACTACCCCCATGCTGCCCAGATCCTGTTGGGTTTCTTTGTCTGCCCCACAAATGCGATCATGTAGCTCCCTGATCTCAAATTCCTCAGTTCATAGGCTACTCATACTGATATCCAAGCTCCCTCCACAACATGACTGTGCTTTCTATCACTTTGAAGACATTAGGATATGGTGGGAACGACATGGGATCTGGTGCCAGAAAAGCTGGGTCTGGTGCTGGGGCCACTGCTTCCCATGTGTGGGATCTTGAGCAGGTAACGAATTTCTCTGAGACTCACTGGTTCACTGAACTCCATGAACATTTATTGTGTGCCTTTTGTGTGCTGGTCCGTGTGTGAGGGTTCAAAATTCATTATGGGGAAAGCAAGCATAGTCTGTGCCTTTAGAGAGCTGCAGACTGACCTTAGTCTCCTCCCCTGCATCACAGGGATGTTGGTAACCCCATCTCACTGAGCCGTTGCGGGGAACTGATGGAGATTGCTGGCGGAAGGGGGTGGGGAATGTGCTTTGGAACACATAAGGTGCTACATTTTCTTCTGCTTCCGCTCCAGAGTTATTTTCCCTGCATATTTCCACTTCTCCCTTTGCTTGAGCTCCTCCCACCCTTGTGCACCTGTGCACATCCTGTGTGGTCTGGATGGCCCCACTGGAAAGGTACCTCATCCATGAAACCTTTCCAGAACCTCCATGCTTACCATGAAGTTTTATTCAGTTGTTGATGGATTTAGGGATATTTATTAAGTACTTAAAAACTTTTTTTAGATGTTTATTTTTGAGAGAGAGAGAGACAGAGAGACAGAGTATGAGTAGGGGAGGGGAAAAGAGAGAGGGAGACAAAGAATCTGAAGCAGGCTCCAGGCTCTGAGCTGTCAGCATAGAGCCAGACATGGGGCTCGAACCCATGAACTGCAAGATCATGACCTGAGCCGAGGCTGGACACTTAACTGACTGAGCCACCCAGGTGCCCCTATTAAGCACTTTTTAGAACAGTGTTTTTCAGGGTGAGGTTCAAAGACCCTGGGAGTCTCAAGATCCTTTCAGGGTATCCACAAAGTAAAATTTATTTTTATAATATTAAGATATGGGTTGACCTTTTCATCCTATTGACATTTGGAATGATGTAAAAGCAGTGGTGGCTAAAATTCTTGGTGCTTAATACTAAGTAAGGCAGTGGCACCAAACGGTACTAATGCCCACATTCCTCACCACCACACCCTCAGAGTTAAAAATAAATGCCATTTTCACATATGTGTGTCCTTGAAGCTGTAAAAAATTATTAACTTTACTAAGTCTCAGTCCTTGAAGGCATATCTTTTTTAATAGTCTGTGTGGCACAGTTGGGAGAATAAAGCTCTTCTGATTATAAAGTGTGATGATTGTCTGAAGGAAAAACACTTGCGCGATTATTTGAGTTGCAAGCTGAACTGACCCCATTTTTACTTGAAAGAATGATAGACAAACTAGGACTATTCAGACTTGGATATTTGGTGGACAGTTTCTCGAAAAAGAACAAAGCCAGGCTGTCACTTCAAGAGAAACAACTGTCAGTATGTGTTGCCCATGATGAAATTCTAGCTTGCAAGCAAAAACTGGAATTTGAAAGAACTTGTGTCTGTTCTCATAAGCTTGATGACAGTCCACACATACTTCAAGTATACTTAGAGACGTTCAGGTGAGGTCAGTGGTGATGTTCATGAGTGGTGTTTGATACTGTGTGATGAAATGTGTCAGCATTTGGAACACCCATGGAAATCAGTGATCCAGCATTTCTCAGTGACCAGTGTAGGTACTGCAAACCCTGCCTGGGTAAAAGCTCTATTCAATTGCAAGGCAGACTGTTCAATTTTCTTAGAGCAGAGTGGGAAAAGTTCATTGAAAGGGTTTGAGGTAACCTTTAAGAAATCATCTGAAGGGGCACCTGGGTGGCTCAGTCAGTTAAGCGTGTGACTTGGCCTCAGGCCATGATCTCGAAGTTCACGAGTTCAAGCCCTGTGTCTCAGGCTCCTTCCTGACAGCTCAGAGCCTGGAACCTGCTTTAAATTCTGTATGTCTGTCTCTCTTTCTGTCTCTCTCTCTCTCTCTCTCTCTCTCTGCCCCTCCCCTATTCATGCTCTCTCTCTGTCTCTCAAAAATAAATAATTTAAAAAAAAAAAAAGAAATCATCTCCTGTTAAGTTTTGGCATAGTATCAAAGAAAAATACCCACAGTTATCTGAAAAGCCTTTCCATCTATATCTGTATAAGCTTAGACTTTCTTCATATATGACAACCAAAACAACATATACAGCAGATTGGACTTGAAGCAGAAATGAGAATCTGGCTGTCTTCTGTTAGAGATTTGCATAGACTTGACATTAAGTAGATTTACAAAAATGTAAATCTATTCTTCTAATTTTTTTGTTTTAGAAAACAGTTGTTTTCATAAAATATTGCTTTTTTTGAGATCTAATGGATTTGTCAGATATATATATATTTATGTTTTATATAAAATTTATACACATTATATATATATTTTAGAGAGACAGCGTGAGCAAGGGAGAAGTGTGGAGGGAAAGAGAATCTTAGGCAGGCTCCATGCTTAGCATGGAGCCTGAAGTGGGCTTGATCTCACAACCTTGGGATCATGACCTGAGCTGAAAATCAAGTCGGACACTCAACCGACTAAGCCAACCATACACCTCTATCAGTTATATTTTTAATGGACTATTACATATTTTTAAAACTTCTGTTTTCTAACAGTAAATTTCTAACAGTAAATATATCAATAGGTTAAGCCAAATAAACAGAAGCCAATTGTGATCCTCAGTTTAAAGAGTGTAAAGGGATCCTAAGACCAAAAGTTCAAGAAACCCTCTCTGAGAAGTGTGTGTAAACAGTTGCAGTCTCTGGCAGATGCCCGGGAGAACTCAAGTTCCTCCTCCAGTAAAGTCCATCCATGAGCATCCTGTGGTTTTGGGTTATCTGGTACTACCTGGTTAAGTACAGTATCAGGACAACTAGGCATGAAGTGACTATCAACTATTATGCAGTGCTCAGACCTCCATGGCCAGACCAAGGAATGCATATTCTTATAAGTGCACTAGAGATGTGAAGAAGAGCCATTCACCAAAGGGACTAATAGCTGTGTCTTTAGCCCCTTCTAAACAGTCCAGTTTCTTCTGAGGGAAGCAGCCCAAACTGTTTGTTAAAAATGGCCATATTCCTAACCAATGTGACTTCTTCCCTTCCTTTTTTTTCTTAGCCACAGTTGATTGGGTCAAGGAGAGCCCCGACCCTAAGGCAGCCATAGTCTGACAAGCATCCTTGGTCTGCTGTGACCAGGTCACAGCCCAGTACTGGTCAGCCCAGTAAAATGGCACCTTGGGCCTAATTGGATTCTTTATAAGAATTTGTGCATGAAAGACACCCAAGCCAGGGAAAGTTGCTCAGTGGCATTCTAATCTATGAGCAAGAAAGAAAATCTGAGAGAGGCCACTGGGAAGACTTTGAGTCAGCAGAAACTATGAGGAAGCAGAGGGAAGACCCAAGATATGTGGCAGGAGCAACAGAAGCAGAGAAGAAAAGTCTGGGCCATCATCAATGTAGGGGATTCCACATTCCTGCTTCTGTTGGGAGACCAGAGAAGCTAATTCTTGAGGCTGTCCTGGTTCCTTCCAATTCTTGGCCTGTTGGTTTGTTTTTATTTTGTTTTGGTCTCAGTGAGACCCATCCTCTTATTGTCTGTATATACTTACAGTAAGTGTCTAATAATTGAGGTCACTCAAGGGAGTCTGTTTCCACAAATGGGCTTAACACAGGAAGGTGATTGGAAGTCAGTCAGGGAGGTGGGGATGAGGGAGTTGGCTTGGAAGAGTTGGGGTTAGCAGGGCCTTGCTGGACTTGAATGGACAGAAGGCATTCCAGCCTGGGGCAACGGCAGGGCTGAGAGGCCAGCATGAGGAGAGGAAGAAGATGGGAGGGGCAGTCATCATGGTAGAGGCAGGTAGAGACTGGTTAGCTCAGGTAGCCTCGTGTTGTATAAGGCATTAGAAATGAGGAGGGCGGCTGAAGAGACCCAGGATCTGAAGAGAGAGCAGCTGAATCAGGGAAGCTTGTTTCAGGCCATTGTGGTGATTCTGTAGTGCCAGTGGAGTGCTGGTTACCTGGACCCTGCCTGCAATAGAACTTGAGAAAGGGTTTGGCTTTGAGGGAGTGTTTTTTTGTTAAATGCTATGGTCCACATTACGAATATCCCAGAGACAGCATCCCTACCAACAGGAACTAGACTGATTCTTTTTTTTCTCCATCTCCCACCCCATTTTCTAGGTCAGAACTTCTTCAGGCAAAGTATGAAAAGTGTAACTGCAAATCAGTTGAATGAATTCATCTGGGATTTGGAATCTTCCCCAAGTCAGAACTACCATAGCAAGGGGCCCTTTTCCTTAAGCCACATACCCCTAGTTGGGCTTTTTGAGATTTCAGGTGTGGAATGTTAGGTCTTCTGTGTTATTTGTACTTTAGTTGTTGTTGCTGGTTTCCCCATAGTCAGTTGAACTCATGGTTTTGAGCTGCCTAACTCACCTGTGCTTATATGTGATGTGTAAGTGCTGGACAAGCAGTGGGACTGCCTTTCTCTACTTGTCCCGTATTTGGTGACACCTCTTAGAGCATTTCCATCTTCTAGTGAAGTGTTAACGGGTAGGAGGTCCCTGCATTTCAAGGGTCTGCATTTTAATGGCAGGACAAGTTAAGTTTGAGTGGAAAAAGAATTTTAGAAATTATTCTTGTGAATATGACTTTTTGTGTCTTATCAGTTAATTTTTAACTCATAAAAGTATGATATTCTTGTTGACCTTAGCAAAATGTTAGCTGTTGAGCAGTTGACTTTAGCTCTCTAGACCCCATCAGTAAAGTGTTGATAATTGTATTACCTCCTCAGGATGGACATGAGAATTAAATGAACTAAAGTTTAACTCTGGTTAAACATGTATTTACTGATCATCTGCTGCATGCCATGTACTCTGTCTGGGGTTAGAATAGAAAACAAGGTTGAAGTGGGGCTCATAAAAGGTGCTTACAACTGTGCCTAGTATATAGCAAAATATTCAAGAAGTGGTACCCATTCTTGTGTGAGGGAGGTGCACCCAAGTTCAGAAATTCTGGAAGAAGCTGATTTAGCCAAGGGAAGGATATGGCAATGTAAGCCTTAAGCAGAAAGCATCCTGAGTCTGCCAGTCCCAGCAAGGAATGATTGTTCCTGCAAGGCAAACTGGGTTATCTGATGTACAGTTTGGAAAGTGTCTCGTATTGTGATTTTCACACACATGCACACACACAGGGCATTCATTATCATGTGGCCTTCAGAAACTGAGAACAATGTATATGTTGAGCCTGGCAAATAAATGAATGTCTTTTATTAGTAGGGCATTCATTTTCATCATAGGCACCTAGAAAGCCTGTTTATCAAACTGGCCACATGTTCTCTTGTGAAGATGCGTTCTGTAAGAATTCTGTCATGCTGATCATGGGAAGGGCTGCAGGGATAACGTAGTAGAAAGAAAAGCCAGTTGTGAGTGGTCTTATTAGATTCTGAATTTTTATTGGACAACTAAGAACCATTTTTAGGAGTTTAGACTCACATTCTAATACCGGTGTCTATGTATTTTTGCATTTTTGCATGGTTGGGATCAGTGTGTACCTCCTCTTTATTGGTCTACTTTTGCACCTAACCTTGGTTCATGTTGTCCTTTTTCTGTGTCCTCACAGTTCACATCTGTCTTCTTATAATAGGCAATAAAATAATCCCCTGGGCTGATAAGTAGCCATTGGTTTAACTTTTTATCCAAGCACTAGATATTTGGGTTGTTTTCAGGGTTTCACAAGAACATATTTGCTATAAACATCATGTGCAGATTGCTCTGTCAGCAACTTATTATGCACCTTCTGGGATGGCACTGTCTGCCAAGGTCTTAGAAGTGATATCAACTCATTAAACTAAGAGTCTTAAGAACTGGCATTCAGGATTTCCTGAGACAGCATCTTATTCTTTGGCTTATTTTTCTTCACCTAATTAGCAGATATGTAGAGAGGACCTGTCATTGCCAGAGAGTACCAGGCAGTGGTGAGTAAGGTAGAAAAGGTCCCCAAACGATGGTGTATACAGCAGCCAATAGGTTCAAGATGAATGCTGTGGAAGCAGAAGTCATTATGGGGACACTGCCATCCAGTAAACACAGTATCAGTCAGACTTCCTAGTGGACAGTGGACATTTGGTTTTGGTGAGACAAAATGTCTAGATACAGTTCAGTGTAACTACTTTAGATAACTGTAGATGGTAAGGTGGAGGTAGTAAGAATTGCAGAATATTAAAACTCAATACAGTTTTGATTATTTCTAAATTAGGCTCACAAAGTGATGGGTAGGGGTGAAGCTGCATGCTATAGTGAAAAGCACAAGCCTGTGAACTCAGTCCTAGATTTGAGTCTTAGCTCTGCCACTTGTAGACTTGTGGTTTTGGAAAAAACATTTAAACCTTCTGAACCTCAGTGTCCTGATCTCTAAAATGGATCCAGTATTTTCTGTCCTTTGCATTGTTTGTATCCCCAGTGCCCAGCACAGGGTAAGGGCTCAGCAGTTGGTTGGTGGAAGAATAAAAGAAAAGATGGATGGATGATTGGATGATTGAAATGGTTGCTTGGAAGGGTCGATGGATGGATGGGTGGTTGGTGGTTGGATGGGTGGATGGATGGATGGAGCAATCACTGTGGATTGAGAAAGACTTGAGGGCCTCTGTGCTAAATAATAAATCAACAGCAAGTTATATTTGCCCTATTACCTTGAGGTTTGCCAAGCAAATTTCCTACTGCTAAGTTAAAGGAAACCAAATTAAGAAGCCACAAATTTCTCTTTTATCATCTCATGTGTGTCAAGGCTATACATGACAGAAAACATGACTAATTGTGGTCCTAACAAGTAGGGAGCAATTTCTCCACATCTTCAGGACGTCTGAAGAGACAGCTGCCTCTACCCTTTGCCACTATGGACCCCTCTGTCTCCATTCCTTTGATCTGCCCTGTTTGTGGTGTTGAGTTTAAAACACAGACTTCCTTTCTGGTGGTCACGAAATGGTTGCCACAGTTGTGTGCCGCATGACCAGTTTCAAAGTCGAGAACCAGTGTAGGATTTACCACACTGCTTCGGTCTATATCTGTGAGGTGGCAGAATCGTTTCCTGGCATCCTCACAGAGCTGCTCCTCAGGCCTCACTGGGTTGACAGGGCACATGCCTGCCCTCAGGCCAGGACCTTTGCTGAGCTCACAGCATCTCTTCCTGAACGCACTGGGGTTCTGCCAGCAGGGAAATGGTGAGGGCTGTGTGGAGGATGAACCACCACAATGTTGGCCACAGTTTCACACAAGTGAACTGAAAAAGCAAAAGCAGAAGTTCAAGTTTGGTGGATATGACTTACTTAAAAGACTATCTGTGTTAGGAGATTCAGGGCTTGTAAGCCCCCCTCTAGGATGTTAAGATTCTTTTGGTTTTAAACCAGATGGCAGTGTTTTTGTGGCTTTAGGTATCTTTGTTGAGCGTCTGAAGATTTTTTTATTTTTTTCTTCTTCCTTTTTGCAAGGTCAAAGAAAAGAGGAGTAAAAGAGTTAAAACGGGAATATTTCCTAGAGGTAGTGCTAGGCCTCTGAAATGCTGCAACCCTGACTTTTTCCAAAAACTCTACCCTGACACTGGCCAAAGGACTGTTAACAAAATACTTGTCCAACCAAGCTGAGTGAAAAGAAGAGAATGTAAAACAGTGTGTGAGAGAGGTTGGGGGAGCTCGGGAGGGTCAGCAGTGGAGCTTTGCAGAAGAGTGCAGGAATTCGAGGGTTGCTCAGAACGTCACAAGCGTATAGTTTGTGTTGGCTCTGCCCATGTTCAGTGTTCAGAGAACAGAGGGAAAAAAGCCACTTATACAGCCTGAGAGGGGTTTAAGGACCGCAGAGTTAAGTCGCACACACACATTTTAGGAATCCAGATTTGTGGTTAAAAGAAGGAAATGATTTTGTGGGAGCTTTTGACTTGGATGACAAAATGCCTGATAATCAATATCTACCATCTTCTTCTTTGGACAAGCCACCTAACAATGTGATTCCTAAACGATTAAATGAGATTCCATGTTACAAACTTCAAAACTTTTAAGCTTTAAAGACATACTTACACATATAAGAAAAGTTCACTGTGATTTGCATATCATTTATTGCATTTTATTTATTGAGGTAAAAGGGCAGAACTGATATAGATCCATGTTTTCTATCTATGTCAACTCCAAAATCAGAAGCTGACCATATCCTTGAACTGTGCTGTCTGAGTTACTTCTCAAGTGATTGGAAATTAATAATGCCTTGTGTTTACATGAGCATTCTAACGTGTCACCTACAAAAGTTTGAGAAAGATGATGGTTTTAGAAAAGGAGAAAAGACACAGTAAACAAATGTCAGCAGATTGAACTCTGAAGCTGAGGTCTGCTAAGCAGCCAAGTAAAGGAGAGGAAGGTAGAATTCACAGAAAGAGATACTGGTCTCTGCAGGGTGGCATTCATTGCCATGCTGGGAAAATGCCAGAAGGCTGGGAGAATGGCTGTCCCCTCGGAGCTAACACTGACCACTTGGTGTATCATGATCAATAGAGCTCATTCATGAAGGAGAAATACTGCTCTTCTGAAAAGCACCCATATTGAAGAAGCCATCAGAAAACCCAAGAAGACACCTGGCAGGAGGGATCTGTGCTTCTTTCTAGTTTTTTTTTGCAAAAGGTTTTCTTAATGTTCCATAGTATTTTCTGTGGCCACTGGGCCCAGACTGCTTGGAAGCATACAACAAAAGTAGTGTGGCAAACCACTTGGCATTGAAATTTGAGCCAGCCCTATTCAAAATTAACTGAAAGAAACACTGCCATTGCCATAAATAAGGCAGACAGTCTCTTTATTAGTTGAATTCTCTGAGCATTTTTTCAAAGGTAATAAAGCTTTAAGGCTTTAGTAAGAGTCAGAAGGCTATAAAACATGTCAGATGCTTGGATTAAATTCAGGACATAGCCATGAGTTTATGTACACAGAGCCTACCCACCACATCACTGACCCTCAGGAGGATGAGGCACCCTAGACCAGTCCCCAGTGGGGTGTTTCAAAGATGGCAGATGTATCGGAATCTAAGCAGGGGAGTTGGGTCATTTGAAAGCCATATACTATCTGATGATTTGCTTGGGAAAGGGGGAAATATTTTGATAATATAAACATTAGGCAATTCAGTTGCATAAAATATTTCTGGCTATTTGAGAGTATGCATTCATTCAGTAACAAAAAAAATGCCTACTCCCTGTCAGGAGCTGTCACCTCAGGCAGGGTGGGTACAGCAGGGAATAAACAACGTCCTTTTCTCGTGGCGTTTACATTCCAGTGCAGGAGAGGGATAATAATTCAGTAGGAGAGAAAATAGAATGCCAGGAAGTGTTAAGTGCTATGAAAAAGAGCAAAACAGAGAAGAAAGGAAGAGTGTAGGGCCTCTCTGAGGAGAGGACGCTCGGCACAGAGAGCTGAGGGAAGTGAGGTTGAAAAGTATTAGTGAGTTCATGTGGGAGGAAGACTCAGTGTCTCAGTCCTGAGGCGGGGATTGCTTGGATTCTTTGGGGGTTTTTTTGTTTGTTTGTTTGGTTTGGGTTTTTTGCTTTTATGTTTTTACATAAATACTCTTAAAAATATTTATTTTCTTAAGTAATCTCTACATACAACGTGGGGCTGGAATTTATAATCCCAAAATCAAAAGTCGTATGGCTCTACCCACTGAGCCAGCCAGGGAACCCCAGATTCCTTGGTATATTTGAGGAGAAGGGGAGGTCAGTGTGTCTGGATAGAGTGAGCCAGGCCAGTTGATGTCGAACTTGGGAAGTTGAGGGTTTAGCTTGTGTGCTAAACATGCCTGGAAGCCATTGGAGAGTTTTGAGCAGGGGAGTAAGGTGAATGATGGTGCACCCCCTGCTGAGGGACACTAGACTTGGAGTTGGGGGAGGGGCAAGGCCAAAGCCCAGAGACCCATGGGGATGCCCAGCTCAGACCGGGGGCCTTGGAGGAGACGCTGAGGAGTGACTGGATCCTCGGGTTGTTTTGAAGGTAGGGCTGACAGGATTTGCTGGTAGATCGACTGGATGAACTATAGGTGAGAAAGGAACCAAAGATGAATGAGAATTTGGGATTGAGCAAAGGCCTGGATGGTGGTATCCAGCTTCCAGCACTGGGACCCCAAGGGGAGAAATAGCATGGGGAGATTATTAAGAATTTGGTTGCAGCCTTTGTTAAGTTTGAGATCCTAATAAGGCATCCTTGGGGAGCTGTCAAGAAGTCAGTCAGATAACTCGAGTTCAGAGAAAAGGCTGGGAATGGAGATGCAGATTTGAAAGTTATCAGATTTAGGGGAGAGGATAGGATCTAGCAGGGGAGACTGCGAGCACACGTCATAGTTGGCTGAAACAGCCATGGAAAGGGCATCTCAGAATCTGGTTAGGGAAGGGAAGGTTTGTATGGTTACCAAAAGTGGGTGTGAGTCTTAAAAGGTTAAGAAAGACCGCCTTACATCATCAGTGTCCACAACAGTTTTAGCAGAGACATGTTCATAGGAACAAAAACTAGCTTTGGCCATAGAAGATGAATAGGAACCGAATTTCTGGATTCTCAATTAGTTACAAACATGAATGTTCAGGACTTTCTTTTTTCCCCCCCTTTCGTTTATTGGAAACCTAGGGTGTGTTAAGCAAAGGGCTCATTCTTGTGGGAAGGAAGACAAACACAAAGAAGTATAAAGTATGGCCTGTGCAGACACAAGACCTTATAATCAAATTGTCTGTGCAGGTGCATAAACAAATGAAAAATGGGTGTGGGGGCAGGGGTCAAAGAGAGGAGTTGAGCACGGAAATGACTAGCTGCACAGAACATGGTCAGATGCCCTGGGCTGCTGTTAAACCTCTTCCTAGAGGTATGGTGAAGGATAGGTATTTGTATTTTGTTTTTTGTTTTTCTTGGCTCTGGGTGGTAGTTTTTTGTTTTTGTTTTTGTTTTCTGGTGCAGTGAGTCCAGGCATGTGCATTCCCCCAAAGGAAGGTCAGCAGATTGTATTGTACAGCATGTATATAAAATGGAAAGCTCCTGGGGCACCTGGGTGGCTCAGTCGGTTAAGTGTCTGACTGGCTCAGGTCACAATCTCACGGTTCGTGGGTTTGAGCCCCACATGAGGCTCTGTGCTGGCAGCTCAGAGCCTGGAGCCTGCTTCAGATTCTCTGTCTCCCCCTCAATCTTCTGTCTTCCTCCCCTGTTCATGCTCTGTCTCTCTCTTTCTCTCAAAAATAAATAAACTTGAGGGGTGTCTGCGTGGTTCAGTTGGTTAAGTGTCCGACTTCAGCTCGGGTCATGATTTCAAGGTTTGTGGGTTCGAGCCCTGCATCGGGTTCTGTGCTGACAGCTCAGAGCCTGGAGCCTGTTACGGATTCTGTGTCTCCCCCTTTCTCTGTCCCTTCTTTGTTCGCACTGTCTCTCTCTGTCTCAAAAATAAATAAACATTAAAAAATAAATAAACTTGAAAAACTAAAATAAAATGGAAAGCTCCTAAGAATGTCTAGAAGATGGTACAAACTAATGTTACAGCAGAGGCAGCAATGGTGGCTTTATCCAGGCAGGAAGTGGTAGGTGCAAGAACAGAGAGGTTGTGCCCATTGTGCTGGTCTGAAGAGTTGTCTTCTTCTTGTAGAATGACGTCTTTGAGTGGATTATATTGAACACAGTTGGATTTGTTTTTGTGAGCTATTGATCTCTTGATGCTACAGGGAAAGATAACAAGTCCTTAGAATCTCTATATCTTATCTACTCCTTTGATTAGTTTTCAGTGACCAAGAGACCCACTCAATGCCCACCCATTTTGGTGGCTACAATTTCAAACTGAATCAATCACTAAGTGGAGTCAAAGCACCCACACCCGGGTTGGGGTAGCCGCTCCTAGCATCAATCAGCTAAGGGGCATTTAGCATTTGCTTCTGGCCGAGGTCCGGAGAAGTGGCTCATCCACGTCAGAGGTCTGGCAGAGTGAAACCAAAACCTTCCCTGTCTTGTTTTCCTGACCCAGCTCCGGGCAGTGCCCTTCGCTGCGTCCTGCCCTTAATATGCTGCCTGACTCCGTGAAGCAGACATGAGCTGAGTATTTGTGGGATGGCTGCCTTCCTCTCTCTCTCAGCACCCAACAGACATCAAAAGGAGTGATCACAATTAGAGAGCTAAGCCACGTGGACAAAATGATTATTTTCACCCAGTGGCAGAGGCTCAATTACCCAGGATGCTCCCATAAAGATGGAACTTGTAGAGGGAAACATAGTTACATATCACCAGTGATAAATGCTGCTCAATTTTACTTTTTTTCCTTAAGTTTTCTGAGGCTAATAAGAGTTCAACCCTGCTGGGCAGTGTTGTTTTTTTTTTTTTAATAGCTCTATTCAAGCATGGTTGGATTTCGAAAATATTTTTTCATTGAAAAGCAACCAGAAATATGTTGGAGATTATTGTTTGTTGGCAGAGAGAGAGTCTGAGGCTCCTCTCGCCATTCCTGTGCTGGGAGTTCTGACAATGGGGAGTTGTGTCTGCCTAACATGAACTGAGCTTCTGGGAAGATGCCTTTGAGTCAGGATTTATGGTGGGCCCCGGATTCATCAGTTTGAAGTCTTTCTGCATCTTCTGCTGCCTGAAGGCCATGTAGGCTATGTCACTCATACCCCTTGGCAAGGAAAGGAGTTTTCTTGAAGAGTTTATGCTCCCTTTTCTCAGAGCAGAACCTGGTCTGGTCTGTAGAGCAGATGCCTGGCTCAGTAGCACCGTAGCAGAAGCTCAGGTGAAGCCATCATCTCATCCACAATCCCTGGTGAGGGAGTTTTGGGGTGTTGGCGGGGGTATGGAGCTGACGGCCAGGAAAGAATTCTTGAAGACAGATGTCTTTGGTGCAAAAGCTGATTTTAATAGAGCACAGGGACAGGACCTGTGGGCAGGAAGAGCTGCCCTGGGGGTGTGAAGAGTAGCTGGTTATATACTGTGGAGTTAGGGGAGGTGAAGTCAAGAGGAAGTTTCTTAAAAGGATTTCCATATGCTAAAGAGGATTTACAGATTATTGGAGACCTAGCTATTGTCAAGCTAAGGTTATTTTTCCCTCTAGTAAATTATTATCATTAAGAGAGAGTTCCCAGAGATTAGGCTATTGAAGAGATATTTATAAACTGGTGGAGACTCAATCAGTTGAACCATTTGTTTTCTGTCCTTTGCTTTGTTCTTGGGCAGTCAGGAGAGCCTGAGGAATATCACACATATCCCCCAAGGGTGAGGGGGAGGTTGGGGGGGGGGGAGCTGTGCTAGCTTGTGCTTGGCCCTCAGCTTGCCTTATGGTGCCTTATCACCTGGTAATTTTCGTTTCTGTAATCCTGCATGGCCCGGCCCAGTTTTTTGCCATCATTCATTCTCTAAAGATGTATCAGCCACCCCCTGCCTGTTAGATACTTTCATAAAGTAATATCCTGTTGTGACCATCTATTTTTGGCAACTGCGTTGTGTTCTTTTTCTTTATCTTCTAAACTTTAACTCTATCTGTTGAACAGTAACAGTGTAAGCCATGGCCATGGGTAAGGCATTGTAAGATCCTTAGTTAACAATGACACGTAAAAATATATTTACTATATTCTGTGTAGGTAAGTGGACTGATTTATTTTAGGAAGATTTTCAGTGTCACTGGTTAAAGCTGAAAATGTTTGGTTAACATAACTCTCAGTTAACAACAGCAGAAATTAAATTCAGACCAGTGTTTTGGCTAATTGCTGTTTTCTATGTTGTCTTGATCACTGGGCCCTCAACTAGCCTTTGCGCCTTGCACATATAATTCAGTAAGAATTATTGCAAATGATCTACGATCCTCCAAGCCCCCGAGATATTCCAGAGAGTCCGATGGTTCAGAGAGTCCAGATTAATTGCTGCGGGTTAGATCACATTTAACATTGCACTGGTTGCCATATAAGAATGTGGGGCATAAACCATTTCATCCACTGTATGTACCTCACAAACCCTCAGCAGGGTGACCAGCCATCTTGGTTATATGGCGCTGAAGGGATTTCTAGGATGTGGAACTTGCAGTGATAAAACCAAAAGTCCCAAGCATACCAAGACGAGTTGGTTTCTCTAATTGAAAGTAGGATCAATGTACAGAAACCAGCGACTTATCTGTAAAATGGAAATAATTCTCTCTTTCTTATGGCATTGTGGTAAGGTCTGCTCAGTACTCCTATCTGTGGGGATGGGTAGTTGGCTGTTGCTGTCCTTGGAATTGGGGACCAGCATCATCTCTGATAGGGCCATTTGACTGCTTGCTCTCCAGCGGCGTGTCGGTGAGTCAGTCCTAGTTTTTTTTTTCTTTTAATGTTTGTTTATTTTTGAGAGAGTGAGAGCGAGCGAGGAAGCATGCCAGCATGAGTGGGGGAAGGGCAGAGAGAGAGGGAGACACAGAATCTGAAGCAGGCTCCAGGCTCGGAGCTGTGAGCACAGAGCCCAACATGGACCTCAAACCCCTAAACTGACCTTGAGCTGAAGTCGACGCTCAACCGACTAAGCTACCCAGGTGCTCCAAATCAGTAGGAGTTCTTTCTGATGTGAAGGTGCTAGAGATCCTGGGTCATTTCTCTTGGCCCTATGCTTCTCAAAACCCCTTTTGGGCTTTGTCTGGTACTGCCTCTTAGGTGATGAGGCCTCTCTTGCATCTAAAACTCTCCAACCTGGCACATTAAGCTGTTCGCAGTCCTCAGTAGGCCTAGGTGCTCACTTCCTCTTGGGCGTTGGCACAGATTGTTTCCTCAGCCTTGCTTACACCGCCCTCCTTTGAGCTTCCGGTTGACCCTGACTGTTCTTTGTACTTCAGCTCCAACACTGCTTCCTCCCATAAGCCTTTCATGACCATCCCAGACTGGTATAGGGGCCCCTCCTCTGTGCCCTAAGGATACCTCATACTTACTGCAGTCAGATGCCATCTGCTGGGGCTCTAATTACCTTTTCAGTTGCTTCCATGACTTATGGTAGATTCCTCAAGGAGGAGGCCTACACTTTGTTGTACCTGCAGCACCTTCCACATTGCCAGGCATGGAGTGGGCTTAGAGAAGCTTACGTGAGGCAGGATAGTGGAAGAACTCCCCACCCTCGTCTGAAGTTTGCTCTGACCTTGCTGTGGCCCTGCTCACCACAGCCCTGTCGGTCCTTGGGAGATGTGAGCCACTCTCGATGTTTCTCAAAGGAACCCCACCCTGTCCTTACAGGGACTATCATCCAGTTTAGCTAGGTTTTCATTTGCCCTGTAAGGCACTAAGCACATTATGAAAAGACACACACAACACCAACCCAAACTGCCAAGGCTTATGTAAATATCAGTGGGGAGACTTAGGAACTGAGAATATTATGTAAAGTGGAGGCACACAATTTTTTGCTTATTTGTATATACATGGAATAAAAATATTTCTACTGTGACAAGTTTAAATGTGAAATCTTCCCCCGTCAGTTCTGAAGATGTGGTGACTTGCAGGCTAAATTGTGAATTTTGGATGTTTCATTTTATAATTTGATCCAGATGATTTTTCTTTCTCCCTAGTGAACATTAATCGTTTCCTGTGCATTTTCCTGATATTAGGAAACAGATGTTTCATATTTTTATCTGCGTTTTTTCCAAATGCTGAACCAGGACTTTTGGGGGGCAGGGAGAGAGAGAGATTGTGTGTGTGTGTGTGTGTGTGTGTGTGTGTGTATACACTGTGAATTTTTGAGGAATGAGTTATATCAGAATTTGCAAATAAAAGCATAACAGATATATCTACAGAATTACAGATTTGTCCAAGGCTGGAAACATTGTTGGACATTCTGTTTAATATAGTTTGGTACTGTTTAACTAACGTAGACTTCTGGCCTAAGAATGCATTAGGACTGTCTCCTGATAGTGTGCTTGCCAGAGTTAGGAGCGGCCTAGCAAAAAGCACACGTTAACACAGCCTTTAATGCTCTGATTTTTAACTAACCATAATTTTTTTTTTTTACCATGGTCTCTTAACTACGTGAAGTACTTCACCGTCTCTTCATAAAACACCGAATGAGTGCCATCTTTGTGCGGAGTAGGATGCTAGGATTTTTGGGAGATACACAAATAAGATATGGACCCTTGGGATCTTATCCAGTAGAAGAGGTGAAACATCTACTAAAATAACTTTATAAAAGGTAGAGAGTGATAAAGCTTATAGAAACTCACAGAGAAGAGCGGTTTCATTGATCCTAGAAGAGAAGGAATATTGGCAAGAAGAGTGATGTTTATGCTCAGTTAAAAAAAAATGACAGTAAAGCAACACTTAATTTAAGTCCAAGTTATTTGGATTATTTTAACTGCATAAAGGATGGTCCGTTACATAAGGCATTGTTTTTGTGGATTCTCTAAAAAATAATACTAGCATTTCTTTTATTTTTTTTTTTAAATGTTTGTTTCTTTTTGAGAGACAGAGACAAAGAGTGCGAGCAGGGGAGAGGCAGAGAGTGAGGGAGATACAGAATCTGAAGCAGGCTCTGAGCTGTCGGCAGGGAGCCTGACTTGAGGCTTGAACCCACGAACCGTGAGATCATGACCTGAGCTGAAGTCGGATGCTTAACCGACTGAACCGTGCAGGTGTCCCAGCTAGCATTCCTTATAAGCCAGCGAAGGACCAGGCCTGCATGATATCATTTATATGTAGAATCAAAACCAAACAAAACAAACTCATAGAAACAGTAGAAAAGTGGTTGCCAGGGGCTGGGGGGACACAGGGAGAGGTTGGTAAAAACTTTAAGCTGTCAGTTGGATAAGGGCTGAGGATCTAATGTAAAACATGTTGACTATAGTGATAACACAGTATTATATCATTGAGATTTGCTAGAAAAGCAGAACTTAAATGTTCCCACCCCACCCAAAGGAAAAGGTAAATATCTGAGATGATCAGTGTATTAATTAACTAAACAGGAGGAAGCCTTTTGCAGTGTGTATCAAGTTGCCATGATGGACACTTTAAATGTCTTACAGTCTTACTTGCCAATTATACCTCAACAAAGCTGAATTAAAATGCTAACATTTCTGGAGAGCCTCTAGTGCAGCAGGTGTGGTTCTCTGATGCTTTGTATAAAGGCTTTTTAATAGGAAATGAAGTAGAATTGGTGCTTGAGATAATTATCCATTTGCACAAAAACACATCTCTTTAGTTTGGTTCCTGTGGTTTCAAGAACAAAGGACCTTGTCCAGTCTCGGCCAACTCCAAGGTTCGGTGCCCCTGTTTAAGTTGCCTGGGCTGCCTGGGTCTCAGTTTCCTCAGGCATATTGTGCAAATTGTCATGTTCCCCAGCTCACTCACAGGGTTGCTGTGAAACGAAAAGTGGGTGTAAACGAACATTGAGAAGCAATCAGAAGCCAAGCATTTTCCCAAGAAGCAGTGTCATAGCTCATGAGGTTTGTTTATACAGAATGTGGCTATTGCTTATTATTTATTTAAATACTATGTACATGAAAATATGTTTATCCTACAATTCAAAATAAGGGAATATATTTATAGCAAATGCAAATATTAACTCTTGATTATCATATACTCTTAGGAGCACATTCAAATTCATAACAAAAATATCAAGACCTACTATGAATAAGAAAAACATATAAGCTTATTTTTCAAGGTGACAAGCCATTAATAAGTAGGAAAAAACGTTCATTTTTTACTAATTATCTTAGAGATACAAATTAAAACTGCGTTAGGAATGCCGTTTTAGTGTAAAATGTCAACATCTCAGGAATTCCCCATTATTTGGGTTGGTGGTATTATATGCCAATAAAGGCCCTTTTAAAAACAAAAAACTGTTAATTCTATTGTTAGAAATTTAGGGAAGCTGGGGAAATAAGTGAAAGAAATGAAAGAAGCTAAAGCATGAAGATATCCAATGTAATATTATTTACAATAATGAAAACTGGTGACAACTTGCATTATTTAGTGCAGTAGGGGAGTGATTTAGTAAATCGGGACTTTTACACCAAGGACTATAATTAGGCCCCTTAAATGATCATTATGAATATGTATAGAAATACACAGAAAACACTTAAAAATAAAATGGAAAAAGAAAATAATTGCCTTCATTTATGGAGCCTTTCCTGGTGGCTTTGGGCCAACATTCTCCCTTATTATTCGAATAGCAACTGTGTGCTAAAGGTATTTTTATGCAGCAGAAAATTGAGGCTTACAGGTTAATGGTTCAAGGACTTACAGCTCCTCAGTGGACCTCACCTTCCATCTCCAAAGCTTTCACTAGGTTTACTACCAATAGCATATGAACTGTGGCCATGGTCATGTAAAAACATGTGTCTAGACGTGGAGTGTGACAGGCAAAAATAAGCAGTAGCACTAGGATGGTGGGCATATGGGCCCAAAGATGCTTGCTGTCCTTTTAAAATCGTCATTGGGAAACACACACACCCTTCCCATCACCACCACCATCAACACCACTACCAAAAAGGTGCCACTGCCCTTTTTGTAGAAAAATGAGAAACAGTATATTGAGCATAACATCTCATTTGTTTACTCTGGGTTTTAATGTATTCTCATAGAGGTTGGCAAAATTGGAATTATATGTCTATTTTTAAAATTTCTCACTAGCTTTGGCATAAGCAGGGTACTTTTCCCCCAGATTATCTACGAATTCGTTGAGGACACATCCCACCAGCTCCTTAGTTAAAAACAAAATTTCAAGTCTCTAACTCTCTGTGGATTAAGGACAGTGAGCAGGTGGGAGAGTTTCTCCCGATGAACAGCCCAGACCAGCTCTTCCAGGCAGGAGCCAGTCGTAAGGTGGAGGTAATGGGGTGTCACCATTTGCTTAATGTAGGCCAGTTCACTGGCTCAGGGTGTGCCCTTTCCTGGGACAAAAGCCCTTGCACAGCGGGGGAAAGTGTCACCATTTTGATTCCTACTGTCTTTCACCTTTGGGGCTCAAGACTTGATTCCTGACTCTTGGACACATCACAGCTTTACTTTATAAAGTCAGGAGCCCTGGAGCGCCTGCGTGGCTTGGTCAGTTAAGTGTCTGACTTTGGCTCAGGTCGTGATCTCCTGGTCTGTGAGTTCTAGATTCGCGATGGGCTCTCTGCTGACAGACAGCTCAGAGCCTGGAGCCCATTTCCAATTCTGTGTCTCCTTCTCTCTGTCCCTCCCCAGCTCGTGTTTCTCTCTCTCTCTCTCTCTCTCTCTCTCTCTCTCTCTCTCTCAAAAATAAATAAACATAAAAAAATTTTTTTAATAAAATAAAAATGAAGTCAGGAGCCTTGCAACATCAAGTAACACAAATTTCTATGATAGACTCAAGACATAGGGTATGTGTGTCCGAAAGCCTCACCTTTGTGGAACATGTACCTTTTATGCCTACAATAGGGCCTTGTATGTTTTGAAGGCCCTTTTATACCCGTTTTGCCATTGGAGATAACATCATGTCAGAATTTGCAAGTGAAATCAGAACAGACCTGACTAGGGAAAGGTGGAGGTGTCTTGAGAGCTGGAAACATTCTCCAACATGCTTCTCATTATAGCCGAGTCAGGGTCGCTCCCTATTTTGTGGGTGGGGAAATGGAGGCACCTGTTAGTTAAGTCATTTGCTGGAAGTCACTGGTAGCGAAGACAACTGGAAGCCAGACCTATAAATCTAATGCCCCCCCCCACTTCCACAGTGCTATGTTCTGTATTTTCTGGAGAATTAACATGAACTAGAAACAAGTATGATCAGGATCCAATGGTTGTTTAAAGATCTCCCAGGGCTATAATTTTGTATTTTATAATTACAGTAAATGTTACAATAATGGAGTCTAGCAAGCTATCACATCCATTTTAGACAGTTCTTATCGAGTGGAACCTTTTACAATGATGGAAATAATCTACACCAGTGCTGTTCAATACAGTAGCTGCTTTGTCTGCTTGATTACTTGAAATGTGACTTATGTGACTGGGGACATGAGTTTGTAATTGTGTTTAAATTTAAATTCCCACCTGTGCTAGCAGCTATTGTACTGGACAGCAGTAGTTCAAGACTTCTTAATGCTTTCTTGACATCTCC
>NC_043707.1:87428717-87532003 GCF_006229205.1 Suricata suricatta
ACTTCTTAATGCTTTCTTGACATCTCCACTTGGGTATCTCAAAGTTAACAAGGTCAATCAGAATTCTTTTCTTTTTTTTTTTTTTTTCTCAAATTAGAACTCTTGATTTTCCTCACACAACCTGATTCTTCCCTAAAGAAGACACCGCAGGGGCGCCTGGGTGGCTCAGTCAGTTAAGCCTCCGACTTCAGCTCAAGTCCGATCTTGCGTTCGTGGGTTCGGGCGCCGCGTCAGGCTCTGTGCTGACAGCTAGCTCAGGGCCTGGAGCCTGCTTCCAGTTCTGTGTCTCCTTCTCTCTCTGCCCCTCCCCCTCTTATGCTCTGTCTCTCTCTGTATCAAAAATAAATAAGACATTAAAAAAAAAAAAAGACACCACTGACCCAGTTGCTTGAGCCAAAACCTAGGTGACCTCTAGCCCCCTGGCTCTCTCTCCTCTCCCACAACCACATCAGCAGCAGTAATTGTTTTGCTTCCAGAACCTATCCTGAATCCATTCACTTCTCTCCATCTCAGCTGCTACCATCCTGTGCCCAAGGTGCCATCATATCTCACTTAACTGAATGGCTTCATAACTGGTCTCCAGTGGTCCATTCATGCACTGTTGCCTCTCCCAGACTCCTGCATACAGCTGCCAGAGACACTGTTAAACTCTTCCGTAGGTCACATCACTGCATGCTTCTATGGAAAAACCTGTAGAACTGGTCACTGTTTGAAGTTATCTTATTTACTTCTTTGTGTACTTGTTTATTTTCTACCTTCCATTACAGTCGGAGGGCCCCTGTATCAGGAGCCTTGTTTGCTTCATTAACCATTATATCTCCAGCAGGGACAGCGATGCCTGGCACATAATTTGCATTCAGGAAACCTCTCAGTAACAATTAGATTAATGTTTACTGTAGAAGGAGATGGGCTAGGAAGAGTCACAACACAAATTGGTTGTTACAGTTTGATTGTTAATAACCAAGGTAATGCTGGTGTCCATATACCTAGGAAATTGGTGATTTCTTTTACATTGTGGATGCAGTAGGAAAGGGGCTGTTAGGGCTAACAGTATTTATCGGCAAGTGGTAGGATGGGACAGTGTCCTGATGCAGTCTCTGACGTGAGCTACAAAGAGCTCTTTCTCTCCCTAGAGGTCCGTGGATGTCCCAGATCTTGAAACTCTTGTGTTTCCCTCTGGTAGAGAAAGGGGAGTGCCCTCCTACAAGGTCACTTTTTATATTCATCCAAGGAGGGTTTAGATAGTGCTGGAAAGAAACATAGTGTGGAACTGAAGGATAAATAATGACAAAGCCATGACTGGACAGCAAAAGGAGATTTTCAACCTGAGATCTTTATTTTAAAAATATTTGGAATATACTCAGTGAGTTATTTGAAGCCAAGTAAATCCCCCAAAATAGGGCTTTATGTCCCGTTTTTACTTGAATATTGCATTTTTTAAAATTTTTGAAGGGATGGGAGGGAGGGGCAGAGAGAGAATCCCAAGCAGATGCTGTGCTTTCAGATCATAGCTCGACATGTGGGACTCGAGCTCATGACCTGAGCTGAAGTTGGACCCTTAACCGACTGAGCTACCCAGGTGCCCCGAATGCTACATTTGTTAAAGGAAAGGGTCTTTTCTGGCATTCCTTTATAATGGTCAGCCAGGACTCTCAGAGGGCATGTTACTACTTAGATCCACAGGCAGAGTTCAGGGAAGCTGATGATCTTGTTGGAGGTGTGATGAGTTGGCCAAGCCCTGAGTTGGGTGTGTTCCCTCTCACAGTGAACAAGCATAGGAAGTGACCATCCCCTCAGCACTGGCTGGATTTACAAGATGAAGTTAAGACTTGCTTCGCTAAAGAACATGTTAGGAGATTTTATCCCAGTGTGTTTTTATTCACAGTCTCGCTCTTGCATTTACAAGCTGGATAACCTTAGGCTGTTGACTTCTATGCCTCAGTTTGTTCACCTGCTAAATGGAGTAATAAAAGGACCTACCATTTTATTACTAACCCTCTAATCTGATTACTCAGTAGATTAGAGGAACATGCAAAGCACTTGGAACAGTGCCTGGCACACAACTCCATTAAACCAGCTTTTATTATTATCTGTAGTAGTAGTAGTACATAATTCTCAATTAAATTAAATGAATACTACTGTTACTGTGGAAAGAGAAGTTGTCCCTTAAGGCAGCCAAAGGAGTACACAAAGGCTTCCCAGGGGAGATGACTTTGGAACCGATGCCTACAGATAGGCTGAAACAGTAGGAAAGGATGTATTTCACAGAAAGAACAGAATCTGCAAAGGCACAGAAGAGTGGGTGTGTGGCATGTAGGGACCTGTAAATAGGTCCGTGTAGCTAATAGACAAGATATCTGAGTGCCCGGGAAGGGGCCAGGCACAAAACCACTGCAGCTTTTGAGACTGGGCTAAGGAACTTGGACTTGATCCTAGAACCTAGAGGAAGCCACTGAAGGACTTTCAGCAGGATTGGGGCTCAGCATCCTGCAGTGGCCTCAGTCCAAGGCCTGTTGATTCTGAACAGTGTCACTGACCAACCTCCTTTTCTACTATCTGGGCAGGGAGTTCACATGTGTGGATCTTATTTTTCTCACTAGGTGTGACTTCTTTGGGGACCACGGATTAATCAAGTAAAAAAGATGTGTTTTCTCAATTCCTTTCTACCTGATTCTTTTTGTCTTCTCTCCACTCCAGCTAACAGATATAGAGGTATCTATCTTATAGACCCTTTTGAGAATCTGATGGAAGTGATAGACCCTTCCCTCAGAAAAATCATGAAGAGAAAATTTTCCAAAGACGGACCACCCCTCACCCCAACACCATTAACCTCCTGCTGCGCTCTGGTCGGACCCTGGTGTGCTTCTGGTGGTTTTGCTCCTGCTCCATGTTGTCTTTATTTTAATTTGCTAGCACATCCTATAACTCCTCCATCTGCCATCACTGCTATTATCTGACCGTGTATCATGACAGCAGCCTTGGATCCCTTGGTAGTTATAATTAAAACTGAAAATAATTGTCTTATTTTGAGCCATTCACATTTAATTGAGAGTCTAGTGGCTAAGGGCATGAGATCTGGAGGCAGACCTCTACATGGATTAGAATCCCAGCTCTGTCACCAACTTTATAACCTTGAGTATGTTAACCTCTCCGTGTCTCAGTTTCCTTATTACAAAATGGGAATGATAATATGCTTATCTCATAAAGCTATTGTGAGTGTTAATTGAAGATGCCAAGAACAGCTCCTGGCACATAGTTAAGTGCTATATAAATATTTGCTATTATTATGTGATTATTTCCAGTAAAATGACATCACAAATGGAGTGGTGATGGATTACTAGGGGGAGAAAAATAGATTAATAAAATCCTCTCATACATTTGACTTCCTTTACCGGTTCCTGAAGACCAAGAATGGATTCCTTTTGTGTCTGGTGTGGCTACTGGCCATCGTGGCTGTTGACTAGTTGACATGTGGCTAGTCTGAGTTGTGATGTGCTGGGTCTTGAAGATTCAGTGTGAAGAAAAAATGTGAAATAGCTCATTAGTAATTTTTCTATTGGTTACATGGTCAAATGATAATATTCTGAATAAATCCAATTAAACATTAAAATTTCATCCATTTCTTTTTGCCTGTTTAGTGTAACTACTGGAAAATATAAAATCATATATATGGCTCATGTTCTATTTCTGTCTAACAGCGCTGCCTTGGGCTCACCCTTATCAATAAAATAAAAATTTGTGATCAAGTGGCCACTATTGGGAAGCCTTGTACCCTCTTCCCACTGTCCTGGAGGTTGTGCGGGACTGTCTAGTTTTTAATTGGTTCCATAAAGGGAGCTGTGGCTTGGTCCTAGCAGAAGGGGTTGAGGAACCAAGGCAAGAGCAACAACCAAGAGGCTTCTGCTGACTTGGAGGGGTTTGGATGAAAACACTACCATTTATAGTTATACTGGCTTCAGACTCTCAGCGCCTCCTGAAGTAGAAGAGAGAATGCTCTCTATTCAGGAAGTTGAAATATGTAGGCAAAAAACTCTCCCTATCCCATCAGGAGCCAGAAAAAGCTTTGCTAATCTTTAACTAAAAGAATAAATACTCAACATCATGGCAGTCACTTGGGTCTGAAAGCACACCCTTTGCGAGTGCGGTTTACTAATGGGATGTTTGCTTAATTCTGTTTCAGATTCATTCCGCCACTTCGAACCTGAAAACTGTGGGCCGCAGGAAGTCTTCCTGGTGAGTTCTCTTTCATTTTTAAAACAATGTGACAGTTTGACATTATTTTTGAAATGATATTCACACTTCTAAGTTAGATACATCCCTACGAGTACTATGATTAGATGTCTATTTATTCACACTTTTTAAAATTTCCTCTCTGAAAGGATTTATGTTTCCGTGCCTTAAAAACAGATCAATCCACGTTCCTTTGCTAAGAACATAGTCAGGGAAAAGAGCTATGATTATATGCCAAATACTGTTAATTTTTTTTTTTTTGAAATGAAACTATTTCCAGACCCCTGTTGATGGCCTGCTTGTTTCAAGCAGTATCCAAAACAACAAAGTGCTGTTTCAGCCAAGGACTTCAGACAGTCCCTTGCAGTGTGTTGTGATGAAAATTGGCTCACAGCTATCATGTATTAGCTTTCTTATTGCTCGAGTTTTCCCTCTTCCTTTCTCGTTGAACCTAAATGTGATAGTTGTGAGAGAACAGTTATGCAGTAGAAAACTGACTTTAGACTTAGGCAAATAAAACAATTTTTAAGTAAAAAATCTTCCTGGGCTTCATGTGGCCTGAGTCCCTAATACCATGGTGATACTGTCATTTGCAGTGTGTAGCACTTAGCTTTTGCTGCGTAAGAACCACTCCAAAATATACTGCTGGAAATTTGAGCCAAAGTTTCCTGACTCCAAATAACAATCATGTCTTTATCCTACAACATTGTGCGTTGGAATTTGGGCTGGGCTTTGCCATGTGATTTTTCTGGTTTCCGCTGGGACCACTCATGTGCCGGAAGTCAGGGACAGGTCCACGTTGGCTAGGCTTTGTTTCTGGGAGTCGGCTGGCCGTTTGAGTGATGCCGTTGGCTCAGGCATATGTCTCACCATTCTTCAGGCTACCCTGAGCATGCTCACATGGGGTTGGGCAGGGTACCGAGAGAAAGCAGAAATACCTTGAGGCTGAGGCTCAGATGTGGCAATGTTTCTTCCATCACATTCTGTCGGCCAAAGCAAGCTATATGGCTGGTCTGGATTCATGAGGCTACAGATACAGTCTACCCCTTAGAACAGGAGCAGCAGGATTGTACAGCAGGCAGCCCGGATGCAGAGAGGGAAGGATTATGGCCATCTTTATATTTCTGCCATACAGGGTTTCTGAGTCACACGAAAAGAGAAGGGCATGGAGCCAGGATTCCGATCCACATCCATCCACTAGCCCTCCATCCCCTGTCCCCACTGTGTGTGATAGGCAGGCCCTGGCACTGCCAGCCAGCATCCCAGTCAGTTCAGCAGGTTGTGAGCTGGTCTTGCCAGTGCCAGACTGCCCACGCTCCGACCTCTGTCCACTCTGCCCTGCCACTCTGGCCATCCGTCAGCTCATCTTTCAGGCTGTCCCTGGTTTGCTCAGAATCTGGTGCCCCAGATCACCCACAACACCAGCCTCGATTCTTCTCTCTGGCTTCTCCATATCCATCATCTGGCTCCATCCTCTCCTGCTCGCCTCTCACCGTTTCCTCTATTCCAGCCAGACTGGTCCATTTATCATTTCTCTTGAGGACACCTCATGCTGCTCACCCCTTCTCTACTTGGGAACCCTTCCCATTCTGCAGGTCCCACTGGAATATTCCCTTCACAGTATGGCCTTCCCCACCTGTTCCTGCCATCTGGGATCTGCCCTGCCCTGAACTACTTCAGAGCCAAACCCTGTGTTCTGTGGTTCACTCTCTTCACCTTGGCTAGTTTTCCTTCCTCCATTGCTTAGTCAGTGTTCTCTTTGAACATAGACCTGATGGCTGTGAGATAACAGTTTATACAGTGGTAGAAAACTGGCTTTAGAGAGCAGACGGCTACCTACACTTTCCTTGTACCACAAAGGTGTATACTGAGAGTACTTAGTCTTAGTATAGCAGGTCTACCTTAGTATAGGTACTTAGTAGAGCAGGAGGCAGCATGGATACTGCAGTTGGTTGTCTGTCGGCAGCTCATCAGGATCACATGAGACACCTGTTAAAATACAAGTGCACAGGTACCCCAATGTTCATAGCAGCACTGTCAGCAATAGCCAAATCATGGAAAGAACCTAAATGTCCATCACCTGATGAATGGATTAAGAAGATGTGGTATATATACACAATGGAGTACTACATGGCAATGAGGAAGAATGAAATCTGGCTATTTGTAGGAAAGTGGATGGACCTCGAGGGTGTCATGCTAGGCAAAATAAGTCAGGCAGAGAAGGACGGATACCATATGTTTGCACTCAGGTTTAACAGGAGAAACTTAACAGGGGACCATGTGGAGGGGAAGGGGGAAAAGAGTTAGGGAAAGGGAAGAAGGTAAGCCATGAGAAACAGACTCTTGAATACTGAAAACAAACTGAGGGCTGATGGGGGAGGGGGCAAGAGGAAGGTGGGTGATGGGCATGGAGGGGGGCACTTGTGGGGAAGAGCACTGGGTGTTACATGCAAACCAACTTGACAATAAACTATAAAAAAAAATGTAAGTGCACAGTCCCTTCCCCTGCGCCCTCCCCATCCATGAGGTCTAGGGTAGACCCCAGGAATCTTAAAGTGCTCAGATGATTCTCATGTGACTGCTGTGCAACCACTTGCTAATGGAAAGAATGAGAAACTTCTATGAGACCCACGTTTGAGCTCTGACCCTTCTGCTTCTGGCTGTGGGACCTTATGAGCTCAACCTCGCTGAGTGTCCCCCTCTGTAAAATGGGAATGATGTTTAACTTGAGACCTGCCAAGAAGATCTAAAAGGAGGATGTATGTGCAAGTGTTTTATAAACCATAAAGGATAATAAAAGTGCATTAATTGGTTATGGATCTGAGGCTAGCTGTTAAGGGGCAGTTACCTTCATGGTGGTGGTGATCATGGTAGTGATGGAGGAATAGGCAGCGAGTAGTCGAGTGGTAGTCATGGGAGGATACATAATAACAGCAGCAATAAGTCAGAATTTTTGTGTGTGTTGGGGGGCTGACTGTGTGTGCCAGGCACTGTACTAACTGCTTTACATAGAATTATTTGAGATTTACAAGAAGAACAGGGAGCTGTTCATTTGCATCTGTACCCTCCTTAGAGCCTAGTCCACGATTAGTGAATTAGCCCTTTGTGTTTTTTGTCCTCTTCAAAATACCTGGTTAAAATGTGCTCATCCCTGAGAGAAGAAATACTTGGTTAAACTGCTGTCAAGTGTCAAGTACAAGGTCCTGTAGAAGTGTGAGCTGCTTTGATTGGATGAGAGGAGATGGGAAAAGTAGAACCAGTTGTGGGAGGCACAGGAAAGGGCCAGAGGGCACCCAGCTGCCCAAGGAAGGATGGAGTGGCAGGAGGTGTGCAGGAGGGCAGGAAGACGGGGAGGAGGACCAAGTCATCTGACAGTTTGGCTCAGGGCTGTTCCTGGTCCAAGGCCACCACCTTCTCAGCCTGCTCACCTAGAGCTTCCCCAGAACAGCTACCACAGCGGGCAGCATTTGTAAAACTGTCTTCCATTCACCATCCAATTTGTTTTACAAATAATAAGTAGTTTTATTATTGTTATTATTATAATTGTCATTTTGTTTGCAAGTAACAGCAATCCAACTTAAACTAGTTTCTTGACTTACATGATTAAGATGTCTATATTGGAATGGGCTTTTGGTATAGCTGTATCCAGGGGTTCAAAAGATATCATCAGGGCATTACCTTTCACTCTCTCCATCTTTTGGCTCTGCTCAACTCTGTCAACTTCACTCACAGGCAAGCTCTTCCCTCGCCAGGGTGCCAGAGGTGGCCATCAGTGTTATATTTCCGTCATCTTCCCAGCTATGGGTCTCACTGCAAAGGAATTGCCTCTTTTGCCATTGTTTCAGCAATAGGACCAAGGAGGGATCTTAACTGGCCCAGTTTGGATTCTTTGCCTGAATCAACTTGGCTAGAAGTACACAGAAGACAATGGTAGTATCTGTTTGATCAAGGTTAATTTATATGGCCCTTGAGAGAGGGTGAATCCCACCAGAATCACATGGAATGGGATCCCTATGAAGAAAGGAAGAATTTTGTTACCAGTAGAAGGAAGGAAGAGAATGCCAACCACATAAAAAAATTTTTAGGTACCAGAGGCCACTGATTTAGAAATTCTTTATTGAGAGGGGAACGTGTTCACTAAACTGGAAAAGTTTAAAATTAGATTCAGCTTCAATTTTGTTGGCTATCTATTCCAGGTGTGGTATCATGATCGAGACTAGTAACAGTGAGCATATGTAGAGGTCAAGGATGGGTGACCTCACTGTGGGGTCAGGTAGACAGCTTTGAGCCTAAGGATCTCATACTGCCTCACCAGAATTTATAGGAGTGATTATTAACCTGGAGACAGTGAACAGGCTTCAGGACATCTGTAACCCATTGAATGAAAAAATGAATGAACTTCTATAATTATTTGAAAAACTGTGCGTATGTACTTTTTTACTGGCAAAAGGGATTATGCTTCCATCCTTTCTTCTAGGACTCCATGGTCCCCTACTGTTTAAGAGCCACTGCTTCATGCGTGAAGCGATACATTTTATATTTGGCTAGCTCAGTCTTATACAGTCATTTCTCGTCTTGGCTCAACTTATAAAGTTTAGTGTCCATGATAAACATAGTTCCTTATGGAACAGACACGGTGATGTCAGTGGCTGAGTATGTTGCATTAAATTGCATGTTGAGGTTTTTAGGCATATATGTAAACTTTTTACAGTCATAGTTGCCATTTACCTAAATGCTTACTCTGGTGCCAGGCTCCATGCTACGTGCTTTCTGTGCATTATCTGAACTGGTTATTTATACACGTGACTATAATTCTGCAAACCTCAGGTCTATATAGCACCTACAGGAACCAGTCCCTTCTGACTGCCACTCTGAGAACACAGGATACAAACTCCATCTTTTCTGTCTTCCCTTTATCTGCTGCTATGGGTCACCTCTTTCTGCCTTTCCACCCACAGGTGATAGAATCATAGAATCCCAGAGTTGGAGGGGCCACTAAGATCCTGCGGTTTGGTGGTTACAAGCTCTGCTCTTTGGTCGTCTAGCTCAGGGACTCCCAAGGGGGAAGGGTGGGCAGGACCCAAGTTCCTGCCTTGTTTCAGTCACCACTGTCTGCTAAAAACCACTCATCTGCAAGGATAAAAAGGGTTCAGGATGTCAGACTTGACGTGGAGTCCAGGCTATTACTTTACTTTCCAACCTGTGTGACCCCAGGAAAGTTGCCTGACCTCTCTGAACCACAGTTTCCTTAGTGGTCACAGGGGATAATAGCACTTTCCTCATGGAGTTGTTAGGGGGACTGAATGAGGTATATCTGTAAAGTCCTTGGTCTCGTGCCTGGTACATAGTCTGTGCTTATTAGCAAAGGTTAGCTGTAACTAGACATGGCACCCATGGCGTCTGAGACCTAATTAAGACATGGCTATATTGTCTGTCGCTAGTCCTTTAAAGTTTATTCAGTGAGGTGTGTCTTTTCTCCATTTTCTTTTAAAAACTTGATCAAGCCTAAGACTTCTTTGATTTTTCTTAGGCAATAAAAAGTCCTATGGCCCCTGTAAGTAACACATACACACCACACATGGACGTTCACTTGGGAAATTGGAAATGCTCACTGTGGTCCATAAACAGTCAGTATTCACTCCAGGAGAAGACTCACCCCTCCCCTGCCATCTTGCCAGTACAGGTCTCCCCAGCTGCCCACTGCTTCAGGCCTCCTCAGGTGAAGCAGAGAGGGAGGAAGAGAGGAAGGTTCTTACCTGACTGCCATCATCACGCCGGTACTGGGTCCTCTGAGCCTGGCTGATGGGTAAATAAATGGATTCTTTCTCTCTTGGCTTCTTCCATGGCTTTCTCCAAGCCTCCCTGCTGGAACTTTCCAGCACTTGGGCAATACGTCTCTTTCTGCTGACTGTGATCATCGGCCAGCAGCTTCTGGTTTCTATTCTCATCCTGTCTTTGGGGTCCTCTCACCCTCAAGCTGAATGAAGGCCGTTGGGCAGAATCTGTTTTAAGGAGACCAAGGCTGGCATTCCTGGAGCCCAGAGTTCATATTCCTTCAACCTCCCCAGCAGGTAGGGGGTGGACAGGCACTTTCCCTGACACAGCCTTCTGTTCTCCCACCTTAGTCCTACGTAGTAACCCCCTCACATTTTGGTTCCTCAGGCAGAAGTCACACGCCAGTCCCCAAACTCTAGGAGACCCATATCAAGCCTTCCAGATACTGCCTTTGAGACCCTTTTCTCTGGGCTTGAAATGAAAGGCCAGTTCCCTCCACCCAGGCCATCTTGGGGAGGGTGGGAATCAGAGCATTTCCAAGGAATCTGCCTCACAAAATCCTCATCCCTTTCCACTGCCCTGAACCTGTTTATATATCCTCCTTATGATCTTTGAGCCAGCTAAGTCAGCTTCTTAGAAATTTCCACATAATGGTCTGGCCCCTTGCTTTGGAATTTCCCATCTGTTGAGTCTTGATGCTGGAGTGGAAACTTCCACTTTAGCGTCTTGTTAGATCAACTGTTAACCCCTGGCTACTACAAGGCACTCCTCTTCAGCGCCCCTAAAAGCGGCCCTTCATCCTGTTCTTGAAACGCGTGCCAGCACGGGGGGCGCCCCGCCTCCTCGGCTCCCTCCCAAATGTCTTCTTCCAGTTTTCAGATAACGTGAGGTCGCTGGAAGGATGTTGCTCCTACAAAGCCAGAACCGGCTCCCTGCTACTGTCCCTTTCACGGGTGTCAGAAGTGTGTGTGTGAGTCCCGGTCTGCGGAAATCAGCCTGGGTGGCAGAGATTGCAGCGGCAGCCGGGCTTTTACCAACGCTGGCCTCCAAGGCCACAGGGAAGCCTTTGACCTTGTCTCTGGGAAGGTTTTCCTCACCGTCACACCAAGGCGCACTTGTTATAACCCTAAGAGAAAGATACTATTTGGAAACTCCGTGCTCAGTCACCATTTCTCATGCTCATGACCCTAACATAGTTTTTTTTTGTTGTTCTGAGAGCTGATTTGCCATGCTTGTTGGGGATTTTTAATTGAGGATCCATCCATAATTTGTGAACTCTGAAAAATCAGAACTTCCAGAATATGCCCTACTGTCCTGCAAAGACCACTCCCTTCCTCTTGCTATTTTTTTTTTTTCTTTCTTTTCTGCTCCATCATCCATTGGAGTCAGCAGATTTTTCTGCCTTCTCCAGCCCCAGCATTGTGAACTTGGCCCCTCTGGCAAGGTGCCCTCCTTTGTCACGTGCAGGTTGGGCCACTGTGGTGGTAGGTAGGTCACTCTGTATGTAGGCCCCCACACCGTGGTAAAGGCAGAGTCTCAGATGAGCAAGTGATACATGCTAGCAAGACACATGCGTCAGAGTTGGAGTCGCTTTGGAGATGATGGCATAAGAATGTATTAAGTGCATTTTGGGCAATTCCATCATTGGACTGGTTCTCCCGGCAAGACTCAGCATGTATTCGGATGTGAATCAGCGTTATGCCCTCCTGTAAGTTTTGCTGGCTGTTTATAAAGACGGCAGGATCTAGCTCCCTCCTCCTCCATCCTCTGCTCTGTGCCCTTCAAACCCCAGATGATGTTGGAGACAGAGGCTGACAGGGCAGGATATAGTGCTTTCTGTCTGACCATTCATGCATCTAGATGTATGAACTAGCTAACAGGCCGCTAACTAAAACATTCCTTCTATTTTGTGCATATTACAGCAGGGAGACATGTTGTGTAGACAGGCAGACCAGAGTCCAGACCTTACCTTAGCTATTGAGATCTTTGAGCAGAGCCTCTGAGCCTCAGCTTCCTCATTTGCTAAATGAGGACAATGCCAGTTGCCTCATAAGATAGCTGTAGTGAGGAAAGCATTGCATGTAATGAATTCAGCACAGCAGCCTGTCACATAGTATATGTTCAGTAAATGGTAGGTGTTATCATTATTTGCTTTTGATGGTTGCAATGATTTCTTTAAAATCCTTATAGACTTGAAAGAAGCCCAATTCCTTAGCAATAAAAAGATCAAATAGGAATTTGAGAAAAATCAAAATGTGTGCAGCCACCTGCTTTAAAAAAATATCTTGCAAAGCTCATTAGTTCTTTGTAGTGTACAAAGTGACTTTTTGGTTGCACGGGCAGCGTGGCTCAAGGGCTAAAATCTCAACCTGTCCAGCCCCAAGTCCACCAGTAAATACTTTGGGTAACGTGTGACCTTGGGCAAGTCACTTACTCTTAAACCCTCAATGTCTGCATCCGTACAGTGAGGATAATACCGCCCAGGGTTATTGAGAGAATTAAGTGAAATAATCCACGTGAAATGTTTAGTACACAGTCAGCATCCAAATAATGGTGGCTGTTATCTTCACATCATGATATTATCTTAATCTTACAGATGAGAATTTGCAAAACATATCTTTTTCCTTGTGATAAATGGCTTCACGGAGACACTTTTATATGTGAGAAGTTCTCACTGTTTTATTCAAGAACAAGAACATTTAGAAGCAGGTTTGCTTATAAATACCAAACTGTAGCATATACAAAGGCAAGCTACGTTAACTAAACAACTTGCCATATCTTTAGACCTCCTCTCATTTCCTTGTAAAGATTTGAATAAGTGATTTTGCCACTAGTTTGGGAGACATTTATAGATTATTTTTACAGGGACTGTGAAAATATGCAAACATAGCTATATTTGGCTAGGTGCTTTAAATTCACATCAGTTTCTTTTCTCTTTTCAATAAGACTGGCATAGTTGACACCTTTGTGGAGCCCAGGGAGGTCTCAATAGGAGAGCTGACCTTCCCATCAGGACGAGGGGGAAATGGCAGGGTCTGAGTCAATGGGATGACCCAAAATAAGGGCAGAGGCTTGGTCAGGCAGGATTGGTGAGCAGGCCTGTGGTGGAGCTCAGATTCATGATTAAGGAGGTTTGGTCCCTCTAACAGGAATCCCGTAGAGCACTTCCTTTCTAGAATCCTCCGGGGGCATAGGGCACTCCTGAGCTAGTAGAGGTCCAGCCATCCAACCTCCTTATGTCTCACCAGGTGCCCGTGCTGTGCCAAATACAGGGTTTGTATAGAATGAAGCGACATCATTATTTGTTGGACTGATTTCGAAGTCTAGGTAACTCATGTCTGTACCTCTTTGGTGAATGGATTGCCTAGGGGAGCAGAAACCCCGTCTTACGTTGGGTCTGACTTATTCACCTCTGCAGATAAATCGTTCAGAAGTACTTTCTTTACCTAGAAGCTTAAAACATGGCTGGTAAGCTAGAGGAAAGGGAAGCCATTGTAGCCTTCAGGGAGGGACAGGGAGGTGGGGGCCACTTCTGTTGGTTGGTTGAGAGGTGTTTTTTCTTGAGCACCTGCAATGTACCCACAGCAGGGTGAAGAAGGAGCAAGACTGATGGGGACACTTTTGGCCCTGACCCCGTTGCGCTCTTTCCCAGACTCTTACTGCACTTTCTGAGGCAGTAACTGAGCCATGTAGCCATAAAGAAGTCATCCATTGCCATTTTGTAGAGAAGGTGTGCAGGAGCCTCTTGCCAACACACTCGCTCCTCAGCCAGCAGTGCTGACCACAGAGCTAATGACCGATATAATGCCTGAGCTTTAGGGTCTTTCACCACTAGGGACCCCTTCTGAGACCCTATAGCTAATGTGCTATTCCTAATTTTACATTCTTCTAATAAAGAAGCCGCCCCCAAATTGTATAAGGTTCACGGTCCACAAAAACTAGATCTAGTCCTAGGCCAGGGAGAATTGGCACATACTCCGAGTCTTTCCTTCTGTTAGGCCGTCACCAAGACACTAAACCTACCGTTTGCTTCAACTTCGATAACAGGTTAAGCCCTGTGTGAGAGCTCTTTTACGACTTTACCGGAGTTCCCACTGGGAGCACCTAACCCTTTCTGTGGAGGGAAAGGAGGCCCAGGAAGAATTGCTGTCTGGGCTCCTTCCTGGCCACCAGACACCCTCAGGAGGTGGCAAGGTCCCTCCGTTCCTCCAGGAAAGCAGGGTGGGTGCTCTCAGACCTCTAGTGGTTTTGTGGTTGCACAGAGAGAGGCCCTGCAAAGGGAACCTTGTGTGAGGCCCAGTGGAAAATTCTCCTTAAAAAAAAAAAGTAATATCCTTGAAACTGATCTCAAGTTTTAGGGGACTAGGCCTGCCAACCCACAGGAGTATGCTGATAAAAGTGTTCATGCTCGCCGCCCTTAATCATGTCCCTTGCCTCTTACTGCACAAAAGGGCTGGAGTGCTTTGCTAATCAGTCAGAATTAAATGTATTGAAAAGAAGCGGGAGAAGGGGGAGAGGCCCTTTTTGTACTTGAATATCTTCCTAGCGTTTTGCAAAAAATCCAAGTTTGAAAGTGATTTCCTTTTTTTAGTGAAATGATAGCCAACTTCGCCCCCTGGAGGAGAATTAGAGAATTGTATAAAATGAGCCATTGAAGTAAGGCATCCTCATTGTTCTGACAAATCATCTGGAAAGTGTCAGCCTGTGATGAGTCAGGACAGGGAAAGGGGGCTGCCTGGTCTATAAGACTTTTGCGGGGAGGGGGGGGTGGTTATTTTCTTTTGTCTTGAAACAAGTATTCTAAACTTGGGTCCAAAGGCTTGTTTTGTATCTGTAAAGAGTAAAATAGTTAAAATGGTACCAGGTTACCATTTTAAGGCTCCCACCTATTTAAGTACAGTGGGTTTTTTTTTTTTGGCCAGGTCTCACGACCAATGCTAATTATGGAAAATTACTACCAGTATTGAGCCTCCTTTTACCCCTTGAAGTTGTGGTAGAGACAAAAATAACCAGAAAATAGAAAATTTCAACAGCCAATTGGATTACATATTAGTGATCCCAACATAGAAACTGCAGCTCACTGTTGCCCACGTTGGAATCTCTTGAGTTAGTCCCGCTGGTTTAAATGACTTGCCTCAGTTCATTTGCACTTGCTACTAGCACCTACCAGGAACTAGCTTTCGGTCACAATCAGGGTAACAAAGTAAGACTTATTTCCCTACTACTTCCTATACTTTTTGTGTATTTTTAAAACCAAAATGCAAAACAGAAGGGTAATAGCTGAAATATAAAAACCTTCGCATGTATTTCATCCTTTGTTAAAATATGATTTTGTCCTGACACTTTTACTAATCCTTTGTTAATTACTCAACTGCTTTTAATTACCAGATCTGACCCAATTATTTAGCTTCTGTTGTGTCTTCTATAATTAGAACCTTCATAATAAAAAGCTCATCTACTATCCTTTGTTCACCAAGTGGTAGTTCATGTCCGTGGGTGAATATTTATCATCTCTCTTGTTCTTTTCATCCCCCAAGTGGAGGATACAATGATAGTATTTTTATTAGTAATGGTTTTAGTAGTTATTGTTTTTCCTTTCCCTGCTCTCAGAAATCCTGAGATACACTTCAGTATTTGAAGGGATGGCATTGTTAAGAGGGTGTTTGTTACTTATACATCAGATTTATTGCCTACTTAGAGCTGCATTTCCTTAAAAGAAGGATGGGAAAGGGAAGAGTGTGCATACACCTTGCAGGCTATTATTATGGAGGTGAATCTTTTTTTTTGAACATTTGACAGGTTTCTAATGATTATTGATCATATTCATATATATTGTACTTAATTTTTCATCTCATGCAGTTTTCATATAAGGAAACCATTTTTTTAATGTTAATTATTTTTGAGAGAGACAGAGCACATGAGTGGCAGAGAGGGAGACACAGAATCAGAACCAGGCTTCAGGCTCTGAGTGGTACGCTCAGAACCTAACACAGGGCTCAAACCCATAAACCATGAGATCATGACCTGAGCCGAAGTCGGTTGCTTCGCTGACTGAGCCACCCAGGTGCCCCCAGAAAACTATTTTTTCGTTGTACCATCTGCTTGCTTTTTGCACCCAGTGTATGGAAACTAATTGTTCTAAGTGCTAAGCAGCATTACTTGGTGGGGGGGTGGATATATTTCCCCCAGGACAAATTCCTGTGAGGTTACTCTTGGGTCTTGCCTTTTGATACACTCTGACAAAGCTCAGAGGGGGTAGTGAGCCTGAGGGGTGGGAATTCCTGCTGGCCCTGTCTCAGTCCCCAGCCCTGGTTGCTTTCCCTTGTGAGCACTTGCCCCCCTTGCCTCCGGCCGCAGCCACCACCCCTGTTATTTGGAGGAGAACACACACACCTTTCTCGGTCATCTGCCCCCGTCTCATTGTTGAATGTGACCATTAATGTTGAGACAGCCTGATTCATTAATGATTCCTTGATGTTCAGGTAATTGCAAGGCTGAGCAACATCAGAATGGTTTGCAGGTTCCCTCTCATTTCAGAATTTTCAAGCTTTCATAATTATTCAGATTGCAACATGCTGAAGTTCAGACTCTGCTGACTAGGACAGACAGGAAGGAGAAGGGCAAGGTTTGCCACTGAGAAATGGGTATTTGGGATAGGGCAGAATATGGCTTCATGTTTTTAGGAAAGGACAGCTTTTTCGGACATTTTGAAGCAGTTCTGTAGTGAGTACTGTGAGGTGAAACAAGGGACGCCTGAGGCCTGACCCTCTCCCTAGAGGCTCCCCAAGCTGTGGCTACACCAGTTCTGTGTGTCTGTCTCAAAGTATCAGGATCTTTCTCGCCTCCTCCAGTTACTTAGTACTGGATATCTCCTGGCCCTTAGCACAATCTGTTTATTTCTTTACTTTAGAGCCTGATGTCCTCACCTAGAAGGACACTGGCATACAGTTGACAACTCTGAACTTCGCTGAAGGAAGGCAGGAGCACACAAGCAAATGAATGTATTCACTGTCGTCCGAAGAACAACAAACACCCTTTGTAAACCATACCTTGAAGATGAAGTCTACTAATACAGCAATGCAATTTTTTTTTGTCTTTCCAGATCAAACTATGTCTTGTAACATGCCAGGGTGCAAGGCCAGTCAGCCTGAGATGGAGTAGACACCTTTATCCACTGGGGCACCGCATACTGACAGGAGCTTTATGGAAAAAAGCTATAAACATAGTAACACAATGTTCTTGAAATTACCTGAATTCATTCTTTTAACTTTATGAGTTAATCACTAATATAGAAATTAGTGGAGAGAAGCCCATAGGTAGTTGATAGGAAGAAAGAACAAGAGCTTCATTTTGGAATTATAACAAAATAATGCAATAGCCCAAATTCCACAAAAAGGGAATGTTTATGTATAATGGAATCCTGCCAAAATCATTAAAAATCATTAAAAATCATGCATACTCACTTCTGTGGTCTGAAAGCGCATAACCTTAATCTAGTCAGGAAGAAACGGCTGATAAACCCAAACTGAAGGGCGTTTCATAAAATAACTGGTCTTTACATAAAAGAATCAGTATCATGAAATACAAAGACAGACTCTGGAATCATCCCCGATGAAAGGAAACTAAGATATGACAGATGAACCACAGTGTGGAATTTTGAGGGTTTTTTTGCCATAAAGGACATTACTGGGACAATTGCAGGTATCTGAACAAGGTTATAGATTGGATAATCGTAGTATATCAATGTTAGTTTCCGGATTTGACTAATTGGTTACGTAAGAGAGCTCTTTATTTGTAGAAAATACACACTGCAGTATTTAAGGGTCAAACAACATCATGGCTACCTCTCTCTCTCTCTCTTTCTCTCATGCTTTCTCCTGGAGGTAAGAATGCAGGGATTAAAGTAAATATAGTAAAATGTTCACATAGGAGAAATCCAGATCCAGGTGAAAGATATCAGAGAATTATTTTTGCTTTTCCTGTAACTTTTCTCTAAGTCTGAAATTCTGTCAAAATAGTTTTAAAACATGATGCTTATTAACACTTTGTAATCACGTAGGGAAGATACCTTTGCTGAAAAGGAGCAAATTAGAAAATTGTATGATTGGATGTGATTTCAGCCCCTTAAAAAAAAAAACTCATGGAGAAAATATTAGATGGAAATAGAGCAACATGTTAACTTTGTCTCTATTATCCACATTAATAAATGTTAAACATTTTTCTCCAAGTAGCAGGTATTTCTTGAAAGATCAGGAGGAAGAAATCTGGTAAAGAAAGATGGTGGCTAATTCTCAAAGAAGGATCTGAGTGAACCTCAATGTTAGTGTCTTTACCGTCACGCACCCACCTTACTAGAAAGGTGTCACACCTACATAGACAGACGGTCTCCAACTTACACATTTTCGATTTTACGATGGTGGAAGACCAATACACATTCAGTGGAAACCATACTTTGAATTTCGCTGTCTTCCCAGGCTGGCACTGTGTGCTAAGGTCCTCTCTCTTGGTGCTGGGCAGCGGCCGGAAGCCGCACGCAGCTCCCAGGCAGGGACGTGATCACGAAGGTGAAGAGCGAATGCACTGACAACTGTCCTGTTTTTCACTTTCAGCACAGTATTCAATAAATTACATGAAATATTCAACACTTTATTATAAAATCGGCTTTGTGTGAGAGGATTTTGCCAAACTGTAGGCTAATTAAGTGTTCTGGGCATGCATAAGGTAGGTTGGTTTATTTTTCTTTTTTTAAGAATCATGTTTATCAACATATAATTTACATAAAATAAACTACACCCATTAAAGTGTATAGTCTGTGGGGCACCTGGGTGGCTCAGTCGGTTACGTGTCTGACTTCGGCTCAGGTCATGATCTCACATTTCATGGGTTTGAGCCCTGTGTCAGGCTCTGTGATGACAGCTCAGAGCCTGGAGCCTGCCTCGGATTCTTTGTCTCCCTCTCTCTCTGTCTCTCCTCTGCTCACACTCTTTCTTTCTCTCTCAAAAATAAACAAACATTAAAAAAAATTAAAATACATATAGTGTGAATTTTGACAAATGTGTAGACTACCTAGCCATCATCACAATCCAGAGATAGAGCATTTCTTCACCCTTAAAGGTTCTTTTATGCCTTCTTTCCTTTTCAGTTTTAGTGTACTTAATTGTCTCTAGTCTATCCTTCCTCTAGAATACAAGCTTTTGTAAAACTATTTTTACTGAAGTGTAGCTGACATATAGTGTTAGCCTCAGGGGTACACCTCAGTGATTCAGCAACTATGTATTACACTGTGCTCACAACCATTAGTACAGTCACCGTCTGTCATATTGTTACTGTATTACTGACTGCATTCCCTATGCTGTGCTTTTTACCTCTATGACTTGTTTTATAACTAGAAGTTTTTACCTCTTAATCACCTTCACCTGTTTTGCTCCCTCCCTCCCTCCCCCCAACCATCAGTTTCTTCTCTGTATTTATGAGTCTGTGGGGTTTTTATTTGCTGCTTTGTTTTTTAGATTTCACATATAAGGGAAATTTATGATACTTGTATATCTTTGTCTTATATATTTATACTACTTAACATAGTACCCTCTAGGTCCATCCATGTTGTCATAAATGGATGAGATCTTGATCTCATTCTTTTTTATGGCTATTATTCCATTTATATTTATATATTGTTATATACACACACACACATACCACATCTTTATCCATGTATGGGCGTGCCCTTAGATTGCTTCCATATCCTGGCTGTTATGAATAACGCTACATTAAGCATAGGAGTGCATTTATCTTTTCATATTCATGTTTTTATTTTCTGTGGGTAAATACCTAGTAGTGGAAATACTGGATCGTATGGGGATTCTGTTTTTAATTTTTTGAGGAACCTCCATATTGTTTTCCACAGTGACTGCATTCCTATCAGTAGTGCACAAGGGTTCCTTTTCTCCTCGTCCTTGCCAACACTTATTATTTCTTGTCTTTTTGATAGTAGCTAGTCTGACAGGTATAAGGTAATACCTCATTGTGGTTTTGATTTGCATTTCCCTAATGATTAGTGATGTTGAGCATCTTTTCATATATCTTTTGGCCATATATATATATATATTGAATCTGAAAAATGCCTATTTAAGTCCTTTGCCCATTTTAATTAGATTGTGTGTGTGTGTGTGTGTGTGTGTGTGTGTGTGTGTGTGTGTTGAGTTTTGTAAGTTCTTTATATATTTTAGTTACTAATCCCTTATCAGGTATCTCATTTGCAAATATTATCTTCCATTCAATTAGTTGCATTTTTGCCTTGCTAATGGTTTCCTTCTCTGTGCAAAAATCTTATTATTTTGGTGTAGTTCCAATAGTTTATTTTTGCTTGTGTTTCCCTTACCTCAGGAGACATATCCATAAATATGCTGCAGAGGCCAATGGCCAAGAGATCACTGCCTATGTTTTCTTTTAGGAGTTTTATGGTTTCCGGTCTCACATTTGGGTCTTTAATTGGGTTTGAGTTTATTTTTATGTATCGTGTGAGAAAGTGGCCCAGTGGTGGGTGGGTATATTAAATGCGTTTTCCACTTATGCTATTTTCAACTTATGATGGTTTATTGGACCATAACCCCATAGTAAGTCGCGGGAACTCTGTAAGCATATGTTTACACACAATTTTTAAAACTTTTTTTTTCCTGTAATGATATTTTGAGGGAGATTCTATGTTGGGCAGGAGTTCAAACACGATGGGAGCTCTTAAACCTCTTCCCAGCCCTGAATTCCTTACTTTACTTTCCAGTTCTTTGGAAGTCAATTTCTTTGCACTCCAGACACCGTGCTAGGTCCTGAGTACATAAAGATAGATGGGCCACCCAGCATGTCTTCTGAAGATGTTCACAGTCCACAGCCGGACAATCTGTGATTATAGTCTTGTGCTGGGAACTACGGGAGGGTGGCAGTTCCCATGAAAGGCAGGCTTGGCTTGGGGGAGTGGTGGTGGTCAGGCCAGGTGGGCATTGATATCTAGACCTAGAAAGTTAAGTGAGATGTTGCCATTCAGAGAAGTGTAGCAGAGCACTCTTGAGCTGAACGTTCCAGCATCTCTAGCACATGTTCTCTCTGTGGCCCATTCGGTATCATTCCAGAGACCCCTGGCCAAGGAGGCGAGGTGTTCACAAGACTGGGGAGCACAGGTCCTGCAGGGGCTGCTATCCCAGGTGCGGGAGCAAGTGTCCCTCTGCAGGGAGCCAGAGGTGCTCCCATGGCCCGTGAACTTGACGCCTCCACTTGTAGAATCACTGCAGTTTGCCTGATTGCACCCAACCCAGAAAGCAGGTGTTACACACACACACCCTGCCCTCCCAGGGAGGACCAAGCAGAGCTTGATGGTGGTACCAGTTTGGAGAGTGTTCTGATTCTTACTCTGTACTAAGTGGCACTCGTGAAACATGCTCTGTTTATTTGGAATCCTACATCAAGGGGCCAGGTGTGCCTGGCTCTTGGCCTCACAGGCTCTATAGCAGTTTCTGGAGTCCCAGAGTTATGCCCAAGTATTGTTGTTGAGAAATGTGTTCCCTACTTCGTTGGACAGTAATTCATCTTTGAACCACCATTTGCCTGGTTCCACTGTTCATTCCACTTGTGATAGCCTGAGGATGCCAATATATAAGTATTTTTTATCTACCATGTAACTAGATCAAACAAGCAAAGAAGTTGTTAAGAATCCCATAACTGTATTATGTTGAAAACTTCTCCATTCATCTTGGGACTTTTTTGTTTCTTTTTATAATCATTAGCATGATTTTTTTCTTAATCAGGTATTTTCAATTTTTTTAAGTTTATTTATTTATTTTGAGAGAGAGAGAGAATCCCAAGCAGTCTCTGCACTGCCAGCACAGAGCCTGACACAGGGCTTGAACCCACAAACCGTGAGATCATGACCTGAGCCCAAATCAAGAAGGATGCTTTACCAGCTGAACCAGTCTTCCAGCAGAAGATCTGAGCTGGAAAGAGGCCTTACAAATCCCCTAGCATCTAGTCCAACAACCTCATTTTCAGAAACTTAGAAAGGTAGAAGAAGCCTAAATTTATTGCTTTTAGCATAAATGTTCTCCCACTCATTTTTTAAGCAAGAAAGGCATTTGCGCCGCCATCCTATGGCCGTTGCAAGGATTACACGAGTTAAGTACCTCAGGCTTCCACACAGTATCTGTTGGCAGATGAGTCCATAATTCATATTAACTGATAGTCTTACTGTTGAATCCTGTGCAAGTGTTTTCCTCTCCTGTTTGGCTGGAAAGGTAGAGACTTGTCCTTGTTGCATCATGTCTCCGTCATCTGGCACAGTGACTGGCACGTAGTTAGGTGCTCCATCATTGTTTTCGAATGATTAAAGACACTATTTTGCCGAGGATAGAATTTAGATGAAATCTGAATCAGAACCCAAGTACTAACTCTAAGGTTTAGGATTTCCACACTGTTCCACGTTGGCTTCCTTCTCTCTTTGACTTTAGGAGACTTGCTCCATTGCTCTGAGCCTCAGTTTCCTCACTTTGGATGTGATCCATCAGATCCCTCCTGTCCTGAGCCTCACTCACCAGCCATTTAAGGAGACATGCTCTCAACTTGCCACTAGGTGTCATGATTGGTCAAGTAGCAGAAAGAAAAAAAAAAAAAAAAAGATCGCATTGAACTGGTGAACTTGTCGGTTGCCCTAAGAAGATTAGTGGAAGTGATCTTGTAATTAGAAGCTGTTGCCCTTGGATGAATGGATTGGGGGGGGGGGGGGGGGGGGGGGGGAGGCAGTTGTCTCAGGATTTGTGAGCGTGGACTTTGGAGCCAGGTGTGGGTTAGAGCCCACAGCTCTGCTCACACCAGCTAGGACCTCCAGTTCCCTAAAACTTGCAGGTCCCTTGTCTCAGTGACGTCATGCATGTAACATGCTCACCACTTAGCCAGGGTGGAGGAAGAGCTCCACGAAGTCAGCAGCTATGAGAGCTGCCTCTGGTATATGATGCCATAAAACGCCACTTTTCTGATCCCTCCACGCCAAGTAGATGGGCTTCAGAAGCCTTTGTGGTTTGCTCCCTGTTTTACAAAACCACACTTTTAAGTAGTCCCTTAAATGGTAGGATGGATGGCATGTCAATATCAGGTTAAAAGGAAGCCTGGAGTATCTTGAGGACTATCAGAACTCCTGGAAGAGTCAGCATGGAGCTTAATTAGTACATAACAGGGTGTCTGGTACGGAACTAGGACTTGGGGTGAAGGGGGGTGATGGGAGCATCATCATAAAATGACATTGTTCAAAGGGATTTCTTTGTTGCATGGACCATGCATCAGATCTGGGCATCTTATTTTTAAAATACTTCAGGGAGCATCTTTTAGGAAAAACAGTGGCTAGTATTTATTGCACACTTCCTGTGTGCAAGTTATTATACTAAACACTGTACATGCATCATTCTGTTTAATCCTCACAACAACCCTATGAAGTAGGTTTGCTTCGTATGTCCATTTGCTAGATGAGGAAGTTGAGGTGCAGAAAGATTGTACTAATAAGAGCTAACGAGTACTGTGCACTTACTAAAAGTCAGGCATTATTCTAAGATCTTTAGGTATCCCTCCCACAATAACCCTGTTTACAGATGAGGAAACTCAGGCACAGAGAGGTTATGTAGCTTTGTTGAGGTCACATAGGGAGTGAATGGAGCAGACAGGACACAAACTCTGACCCACATGATGGCAAAGTTCTTTTTTTTTTTTTTTTTTAACTATGGTACTATGCTGCCTCTTACAGCTCTTTATATGTATGCAGTAGGCACTTGATAAGTGTTTACTGAGTTGAATAGCTCTCAGACTATAATTAGCCAACAAAGAGAAGTTTCTCTAAGGAAAACTGTACAGGTCTTGATATTCCTTTTACCCAAAACCACACCTCTGTTTCGTTAACGTTCCCTGAGCTAGATTTTGCTTTTCCATTGGAACAGTCAGGAAAAGGCTGTTCCCGTGGCAAATGTTTTCAGGAAACATTTCTACATGGAGCCGCTCAGCTACTTTTATTTTCTTCATGTTCTTCTGGTAGACGTTTCTTGGGTTTCTTGTGGTAGAGTGGTGTCCGGCAGTGTCTCTTGAGCTCTTCAAAGCCAGGGCCAGAGGGTTGCTGGGGCGTGGAGCCAGTCCTCTGTGTGTCAGTGCATAGCACACTCCCCAGGCCTGACACCAGGCCAAGGCCAGGGGACGTACATCCCCGGTTAGTAAGCTGGCCACCACTACCGATAACAGTGTTGGTTGTCGCAGGGCCAGTTAGCTCTGAGGAAGGGAAGCAGGCCCCAGGCCCCAGTAATCATTGTCCATGGATAATAATTCAGTCCCAGCGGTTTGATTGATTGGTGTTTTATGCGTCACCGCAGTAGGAAACCCAGATGATGATAGGCTGAAACCTCTTCCTCAGACCTGTGCTTCTGAGTGCTGAGACATGTTTCATTGCCACTTTTTAAATTTTCTTTAAGTTTATTTATCTATTTGGAGAGAGAGTGAGCAAGCAGGGAGCAGGGGAGGGACAGAGAGAGAGAGAATCCCAATTAAGCCCCACACTGTCACCACTGGGACACAGGGCTCGAACTCACAAAATCGTGAGATCATGGCCTGAGCCGAAACCAAGAGTTGGGACGCTTAATCGACTGAGCCACCCAGGCGCCCCACCACTTTTTCTCTTGAAGTGGATTGAGCCATCTTGAATCTTCCTTGGAACTTTATCAGCATCTCTGGGGGCCTGTGTGACCTAGAGGCTCTGGGATCCGCCTTTTCAAGGAAAGCAGTGTTTTTCCTTCTGAATATTTTCCCCCATGGTGACCAAAATTATGCTTTTTAAAGGAGATAGACGGAGGGTTTGGAACTGTTGGGGGTGGGGTTGATAGCCAATAGGGTGAGGTCCCCAGGTGGGCAGAAAGGTGTGAGATGGAGAGAGCACAGGGACAGAGGCTCCCATCTGTCATTGCACCTTTGGCTCTATTACTTCACACTTTCTGTGTTCACCTTCCCAGGATGCAGTTGGAGGCAGGTTGGTGTTGGCCTTGTCACTAACATAGCAAGTGGACACTTGAGAGATAGGAAGACGTGTAAGGGATAAGCAAAAGGAGATTCTGGACTTGTGGATTTTTGTAAAGTTATCTTAATGTTTGTTTATTTTTGAAAGAGAGAGAGAGAGAGAGAGAATGCAGGAGCAGGAGAGGAGCAGAGAGCGAGGGAGACACAGTATTTGCAGCAGGTTCCAGGATCCAAGCTGTTGGCTCAAAGCCCAACACGGGGCTTACCCTCACGAACCATGAGATCATGACCTGAGCTGAAGTCGGACACTTAACTGACAGAGCCACCCAGCGCCCCTCATGTGGATGTTTTTCCTTCTCCCATCTAGAACCGGACTTCCTACTTGCTTCTTCATAATGGTACACTTAGGAAAGTCATACTGTAGTATGGAGAATGATGCCCATGGCCCGAGGTCCAGGAGCCAGGTCATGCCTGGCCATGTGGGCTAAGGCTCTCCTAAACCTCAGCCAGGGGAACTGAGTGAGACGCCATGGGACTGAGTGTGAATGAGTGTGAGGTCAGAAACCGCAAAGGACAGATCACCCCCACAGTAATATCAGGGATGTTTTATCAAACTCTTCTGCTGCCAAACGTTGGAAATTCAGAGCAGTTGTTGACTATAAAGATTTCAAGGTCCAGATCCTTTGTGGACCTTGTAACAGTGGGGGATGGGGGGCAGCGGGAAAGTCAGAGAGGCTGGAACCGATCACAGAGGGATCAGCAGCAGTATTGTTGGGACCAGAACTATCCCTGAGCTCTCCTAACTATAGATTAGGGGTGAATGAGGTGTGAGGACTTCATATCACACATGTATATGAATGCACACCCAAATATGCACACCCCAGATTCAATGGAGCTACTGTACTTTTTTTGGTAATGTTTATTTCTTTTGAGAAGGAGAGAGAGAACATTAGCAGGGAAGGGGCAGAGAGAAAGGAAGACAGACTCTCAAGCAGGCTCTGCGCTGTCAGCACAGAACCCAGTGTGGGGCTCCATCTCACGATCCATGAGATTGTGACCGGAATCAAAATCAAGAGTCAGACATTTAACCAACTGAGCCACCCAGGCACCCCCTGCTTCTTCTAAAGTAACAGATTTTCATATCTTCATCCTAACAAAGTATTTTATAACCAAAGGGAAATTTTACATTGCTGCACTGTACATGCTGCCTCCAAAGCAAACCCCTTCCCCAGCCCCGGAGGTGGGAGGTTGATGTCCAGAGCAGTCATCCTTTGAGCGACAGCCACAGCACCACAAGCTCTTGGGGACCCGGGCCCGACATCGTCTGTCATCAGTCTGTGTCGAGCCCGAGACACCCGTGTTACTCGGCAGTGTCTCACTGCAGCAGCTTCCCAGCTGGTATCCCTGACTGTAGCCTTTTCTCTCCCACCCCTAATGCAGCCACAACGCGCTTATGAACCATGGGCCTGATGGTGCCGCTCCTTTTTCTTTCTTCCTTTGTCCCCCCGCCCCCACCCATGAGCTAACTTCCCTTCTGCATTCAGGGGCTGCCCACAGGTTCTTCCTGGAGGTCTTCCAACCTCAGCAGGTGTGCATCGGGCATCGCTGTTCATCCTCTTGTCACAGTTTCAACAGTGTTTTGAAGCTGTTTCCCTCCCTCCTCTCCCCAGATGCTAAGCCCCTCCAGGACGGTGGTGCCCTCTTTGCTGGCAGTAGCCCAAGGTTCTGGCACAGACAGGATGAACATTCAGTGTGCATTCACCAACCACCTCTGCTGATCGAACTCTTTGGCCCACTCTGCAAGGCCTAGCTCTGCTGTGGTTCTGGTTTAAGGCCCTAGCATCTTGGTGGTATCAAGACTTTCCTGTAAACAAACAGAATTTTGTCACCAGTGAATCCCAGACCCCGCATATATTTAGCACAACTTGTTGATAATTACTCTTCATCACTATGACCCAAGGACACTGTAAGTCTTAAGTGGCCTTGACTCATCACAGGCAAGTTCAGTTATTCATTTGGCAAACATTTTGAGGATCCACTTTGCATGATAAGGTATAGAAGGGTAGATAAGATAGGGTTAGCCTCCTAGAGTTGACTATAAAGCTTGTCTATTTTGCTGATGCTTCTTCCTATGTTGAACATTTAAAAAGTACCAACAAAAACAAAGAACAAAAAATTAAGCCCTTGAAGAAGGCAAGACCCATTTTAAAGGTACTGGGATGGGGTACCTGGGTGGCTCAGTTGGCTAAGTATGTATATAACTCTTGACTCTGGCTGAGGCCATGATTGCCCAGTCATGAATTTGAGACCTGCATCTGACTTGTGCTGACAGTGAGGATGGAGCCTGCTTGGAATTCTCTTTGTCCCTCTCTCTCTCTCTCTGCCCCTCCCCTGCTTCCTTTCTATCTCTCTCTTTCAAAATAAATAAAAATAAACAAAAAAAAAAGTACTGGGATCTCACAGTGTGAATCCAGGAAACACTGTGGGCTCTTAATTCAGCACAGGAATGGAATGACCCACACCGCCTTTGGGGGGTACATGAATATAGCAAACGTGAACCTCGCCCTCAGAAAGGCCATAATGGAATAGGAAAACAACCAAGATTTTTACCGAAGTACTTCTAGGACAATATAAAGTGGGAAAAAATGCCTTAAGTAGCTATCTCCATTTTGACTACAAGTAAGAGAAAACCCAACTCATCTAAAAAGAAGTTCAGATGCAGGCTTTCCCCACTTGGCCAATTTAGTAGCTCACCAGCATCAAGTTCATTTCATCTATTTTGTCATCGTCAAAGCATCAGGTTGCTCTCTTCATGGGTACAGAAAGGCGTCAGGCAGCTCGTTCTCCTGTCAATGCCAAGGCAGACAGAGAACTGTTTTTTATGCATCTCTCCTTAAGAATGAAGAGACCTTTAAAAACCCGTGTCCCACCCCCAGCCGATTTCTCCTCATGTGTCATTGACAGAATGGGGACATATGTCCACCCTAAAACTCATCCCTAACAAATGGGATGGGGTCATTTATGTGGCATAGACCAATCTGGATTTACCCTAGTCACATGAGGAAAGGGCACATTTGTTCTGTCAGCAGAGCCAAGGGAGGAGATGGCTGTTGAGAGACAGGTTAGAGTGCCTGATACAGAGGGAATTATAAAAAATATTACATCGTTCAGAGGAGAGCAAGGTGGGTCCTCATGGATATAGCTTCCAGTGGAGAAGACCTACAAGCACATTTATTGTTTTAATAGAAGAAGTACAGGTGCTATGGGAGCACATCAGGAAGGCTTCCTGGAGGAAGCGACATTTAAGCTATGGAAGACGTCTAAAAAGGGGGAAGGACACAATATGATCTTTCAGGAAGTTTACTCTAACTGTGAAGAATAGAATGGCAGAGTTCGGATGGCAGGTAGACCTGCTAGGAAGCTGTCACAATGTTTCAGAGATCAGTGGCAAGCTGCTCCTGGTCCCAGCTAGGTTTGTGGCAGTGGGGTTATAAAGTACATGAATTGGAGAAATCCCACATATGCAGAGAGAACAGGACTAGGAGATGGAGAAGAGGTGCAGTGGGAGAGAGGAGGGCCCAGGGTGACTCCAGAGCAGTTGCCTAGATAGTCGGGCGTCTCCCTGAGCCGGAGACCATAACAGTGGGCGGTCCGTGGTGGGGACAGGAATGGTGAGTCCAGGTATGACTGGAGCTCAGTGTGTGGGAGGCGGGCAGGGTAAGAAACAAGCCAGGGAGGTAATCATGAGTCCGAACTCACAGGGCCCTGTGGACCCCGCTGGGAGGTTACACTTGATCCTCTTAAGTATCTGTGCAGGGAGGTGATGAGGAGAAATGGAGGCAAGGAAATTCTATGAACAATGCTGGAAAGGTTGTAACAGGCAGGAGATAGCAGGTTCTCATGTGTCACAGCAAAATGGGCTGCAGGAAGCAGGCTCAAGGGTGGCTCGGGGAGGCTGAGCAGGGTATGGGGTATTCTAGAGCAACGACACTAGCTCCATACGTGACAAGCTCACAGAGAGAGCGTTTAAATACAGTCACACTCAAGTTGCACCACCTGTCGGGGGCGGACATTCTCTCAGTAACAAGTACAGAAACAACCACGGAATGAAACCACCCAGGGCGGTCAGGGCAGTTCTGGAAGCAGCTCCCTGCGCTCCCAATGCAGGCCAGTGCTCTTTTTACTACAGATTCCTTACAGGAGCCTTTATGCACCACCACCCAGACACGGGACTAAGTGCCGGGATTGCAGAACCGGGGAGAACCCAGTCTGGTGTGGCAGGCAGAGAAAGGAAAGCGAGCAAATAAATAAAATAAAAGCAGGCAGGGAAGCATGAAGGCAGAAAGAGAGCTATGAGTGAGCACAGCACTTTCAGTGCTCAGAGGGAAGAGGGGCTGGGGGAGGCAAGAGGAAACTGCAAGCTTGGCAACTCCTGCCAGTACCTCAGGTTTCCCTGACCAGCACACCTGGCTTTATGCAGTAAGTGACCTCTCCCTGATAGCACTTGTCCTGGGTCCTCCATTCACTGTAAAACCTGCCTGAGTTGAAGCTCTGAGAATATTTGAGAACAAGAGCTTTAAAAAAAAATTCTTGCAACATATGTACTGAACACCCATTGTGTACTCAGCTGTGTTCCAGGTGTTGGGGCATTCAAAGGTAAGATGTGGGTCTTCACTGAGTAGAGAAGACAGTTGCATGAACTTGCCATTGTAGTGCCATGAGGTCAATGCAGTGGTGGCACTGGAGGACACCAAAAGGAGGCCACTAATTCCACCTGGGAGTCACTAGGGAAAGTTGCTAGAAGCTGTTAACAGATCAGATTGAAGCTACCCTTGTCTGCTTTGGGACTTTTTAAGGACACGGGTACCTAAGTCAGCCCTGACTAACAATGTCTGACACATAGTAAACATGCAGTAGGTGATAGCTAATGTTATTTGTAGCTGGATCAGTGAAGGGATCAGCTAAGAATAAAGAGAATGTTGCTAGAAAAGTACCAATACCTTGGTCAACTGTCAGTTGCATAAATTTACATAAAGTGTTTGACATCAGCAGGAGTAGCTAATTGTTTTCAGCATATGCACCACCTAGTGTTGATTGGGGCCAGGTGTTGAAAAGAGGTATTAATTAATTCATGTCTGGACCCAACAAGAAAAAGTACTGTGATCTATTAGTGATGTCTGCCATGGGCACAGGAAAGAAAAGAGGCAGCATAAATGCCACACATCTACCATCCTTAAATTAGAATCATGGCTCAAATAGCTGGGATCTGACTCCATAAAACCAATGAACGCCACCCCTGTGCACTTCACATTTTTCAAAGGCAAACAGCAATGCCCTGTCCATATGGGAAATTTTTGAAAGTAAGTAATCATACTTCAGACTTGTCGGTTGGAATCTGAAGTACATTCATCTCAGCCCCTTATATTTGCTACAGCTAGACAGCTGTCTTCTTGTCAGTGATCAGAGGTACAATCCCGAAACACCAAAGAAAGGTGAATATAAGGTAATAAACTGCTGTGTTGATTAAACTATATTCCTCCCAATGGTGGGAGAGTAAAGGAACATATGTTAGATTTTTTGATAAGAGCTGATACGAGAAAGGAGCTGCTAAGGAGACTATGTCATTATTCAGAGCTTCCCATTAAAGGGTCAGCCCAGTCAGTCAGGGATGAGCCACACTGAGTTACTACCTGGCACCATGCGGTGAGGTGGAGGGAAATGGCCGTGACTTGTATCTTGGCAGTAACTCTTGCTGAAAGACAGCTGTGATACAAATGCACTGGCTCTTGTCATGCGGCTCACGCATTAACCTAACATCTCTGTTTTGCTGTGCTAAATGCTGATTTCGGTTAGAAAGGCAGCCACAAACTTGGAAAGACTTGGAGAGGCATGTTTAATACATGAGTTTAGCACATTAAGTTTGGAAGATCTTCCTGTTTGCTGCTGTTCTGGTCTCTCACGTCTAGAGTTGTCCACAGGTTAATCCTTTCTGTCAATCATAGAGATACAAGAGATATCTTGCTTTTCATGTTGGAAAATCGTTTAGGTTTATCTTTGGGGATGCTTTTGAATGGGAACAAGGGCCAAGATAAGACTGGTTAGCTTACCTGTGTCCAGAGGCTCTCACGGGGAGCCGTACAACAGCAGGCATTTGGGTTCTTGTGACCTTTGTACTCGTAATTGACCCAAACATAGCACCCCAGACTTGCTGGAAGGCTCCCCCTGGCAGGTAACAGTTAATAGTGCTCCCCCAGAGCCGCCACACCTCAGGCTTGAAGGAGACTGGCCACCCTGGCCACAGATTGTCTTCACCATGGGCCAGGGAGCTGATGGTGTTTGTCCTTCTCTGAAGCACGGAAAACTTTTTTATTTTTGAGAGAGAGAGAGAGAGAGTGAGAGAGAGAGAGAGAGAGACAGTGCGAGCAGGGGAGGGTCAGAGAGAGAGGGAGACACAATCTGAAGCAGGCTCCAGGATCTGAGCTAGCTGTCAGCACAGAGCCCAACGCGGGGCTTGAACCCACAAACGTAAGATCATGACCTGAGCCGAAGCCGGACGCTTAACCGACTGAGCCACCCAGGCGCCCCAAAACTTTTTTCTGTTCATATAGTGTTATTGCCAAAGGCTGGCCATTAAACATTCTCCCTGTGCCGCAGCAAGAAAGTGTCTTACAGACTCTGCCTTACTTTTGAACAACTATAGCTTTTACTTGAAATTTTTTAAAAAGTTTATTTATTTTTGAGGTGAGGGGAGGGCCAGAGAAGGGAGGGGGAAGGGGGACACAAAATCTATAGCAGACTCCAGGTTCCTTGCTGTCAGCACAGAGCCCAATGCAGGGCTCAAACCCATGAACTGGGAGATCATGACCTGAGCTGAAGTCAGATGCTTAACCTAGTGAGCCACCCAGGTGCCCCTGTAGCTTTTACTTTAAAAGCGAATGTCACTCATTTATTTAGTGGCCAAGAAATATATATAATATATAATCTTTATTGTGACAAATATGTATATTTATATGTATTGTGTGTGTGTATATATACATACATATGTATATATAGTAACAAAAATATGAATGGCCAGTCATGGAGGCTGTGGATCTTTACTATAAATCTTTTTTGAAAATAGGTAAATAAGAATGGATATACAGGGGTGTGTGTGTGTGTGTGTGTGTGTGTGTGTGTGTGTGTGTGTGTAATAGTTGGAAAAGTCCTGAGTGGCCCAAATAATCATAGTTAAAAACTGTTGAAAGACAAAAGTGTTACTTTTTTAAAAATGATGAATAAAATTAACTCTTCCTTAACGTTACTTCTAAAGTGTCTGATGTATAGATCATTACTTACGTGAAGTGTCATAAAATAGGAAAATACATCCAATGAGGGGGAAATACCTGTGCAAGTCACTGATGCTGTTACCAAAATGAATCATTAAAGTAAAGAGAACGGAAGTTTATTCTGCACATGATCTGCCAATCTGATGTGTGTCTGGCTCAATAAGAGGGTATATAAATATGGACAGAATATTCTGAGAAATGAGTGGGCCTGGCAACCAAACCTCCAGTTATAACACTGTTTCTGTGAGAAAATATGCTTCCTAAGAACCTTCTTTGAAACCAGCTTTTGAAATCCTGCTGATTTATAAGTTGGTGGTTAAGGGCATAAAGTGATCACCTACTGATCTGTAAAATTCTCAGCACTCTTTAGTCATCAGGCCTTGATTGAGTAGCTGCTGGGTGGATTAGCTGTGTGTGATGAGCATAGCAGGGTGAGACAAAAGAAATTAAGGAGCATTTCTGCCCGCAAGAAGCTTGTACCCAGTTGGAGAGAGAAAGCCTGGGTGCAAAGCACCCAGAGAGCACTGGGGCCTGAGCCTGCAAAACGGGAGTCCTGCCCGGGCAGAGGGAGGAGGGGTGCGAGGCGGTGTGGCCAATTGGAAGATGTGGGGTTCCGCTGGCAAAGTGTGTTCCCCATTCATTTGCAATCCCCAGAGGCACACCAGAAGACTCTCTCTCCTCTTCCTGGAGAGCCTCACTGAAGCATGAAGCAATGGCTGCAGCGAATGTCATATGATCCCAAAGTGCTGAGCAATTCGAAACCACAAATGGCATGTGGCATTACCTTATTAGGAAAGGTTCGGACTTTTTTCTTTCCTTTTTTTTTCTTTTCTTTCAATTTTTTTAGTCTCCTTTTTCCTGTTCTCTCTCTCTCTCTCTCTCTCTCTCTCTCTCTCTCTCTCTCTCTTTATTTTTTTTTAAGATAGGCTCTTGGTAGGTTAGGCTGTGGTGTATACCTCCCAACCCCAAAGTTCCATATCTGAAGCACACCCCAGTGAATCAGCCTGAGATTTGGAACCTGACTTTGTGTGTTTTGTGTCATTTTCTGGGAGAGTCTACAAATGGAACAAACCTTAACCAGTGACTCAGTAACAGCAGGCAGGGTCCTTGCCTTATTTGTAAAGAGAAGCTACTGTTTCATTTTTCTCAAGACTGGGGGCACCAAAAGTGACCATGGGCACCAGGAGGGGGGCAAGTTGGCTGTAAATTCCTGAGTCTGGGGCTGAGCTGCATCCCCAGCGAAGGCAGATCTCCTGTGGAGAGGGGGCTGGGCTGTGGCCGGGCTGCCAGGTAGCCATCCAGATCAACCACTGTGTTCTAATTGGAAACGCCTAAAAATAGGCCCTTTGCTCTGTTCTGCACATTGTCTCCGAGAAGTGCTTCCCGGGGCTGCGGATCAGCAAATAATTGCAGCCAAGCTGTACTCACGGAACTATTCTTGAGTGTTTAGAAGCACTGAGTCCTTGTTCCTACTTAGGCAGCAGGGTAACTGGGGTGCAGGTCCTCTCCAGAGTGTTTACATTATAATAATAATAGTAGCAATGATAACGAAGCACACATTTGCTGAGTGTTTACTATGTTCCAGGAACTGGAAGCACTTCATATGCTTCATTTCATTGTCCTTAGAGCCTGGGAGGAGTTTTTACATTATCTCCATTTTGCGGATGAGGCAACCCAGGTTTAGGAAGGTTAAGTAACCTATCCACAGCCTCCCTGCTCGTAAATGACAAAGTCAGTAAGCAAACCCAGATCTGGCTCCCTCCACATTTCATTACCAGACTGTGCTTCCTCTCAGACACAGTTTTATTTACCATCGCTTACAGATCTTTCTTCTACTTTATTCTCCTGTGTTACTTGGGAAGGAAGAGAATGTCCCCCTGCACCACCCCCGCCCCCGCCCAGACACCTCCAGGGGAGTGAGAAGAGGGAGAGGCGTTGGAAAAATAAGTCAGCGATGAATTTATTTTGAAAAAGGAGGGTTAGTGAGGGAAGTGTTGAGTTGGCCGGCAGAGAGGGAGAGGCTATTCAGGACTTTGCGTGCCTTGCGGAAGAATGCATGGAAATGAGTGGGAGAAACAGAAAGTAAACTGGGACAGGGCAGGACCCAACAGAAGGAAACGAGATAGTCAGCAAAGAAAGGGGCAGTCCTGCCTTCAAAAGCAGCGTGTTAATGATTAGCACTCTGCAAACGTTTCAGATCTCACGCGCACACGGCGGTATGCAGAACCCTCTTGTCTGGAGGAGAGTTTTGCTTTCCCGAAGACAAAACCGTGACATTTAATTCTGAGTTTCTACAAGGACTGGATGAAATCACCACTGGAAAAACAAGAATGGCAGTGCATGTTAATTATTTCAGGAATTCCAAGAGGGTGCAAATAAAACACTCGTCTCCACAAGGAGAGCTGCTACAGACAAGCAGCCTCCATGACGAGCCATTGATATTTTTGTTACTATATATACATATATGCTATATACTTCCTGCACCCTCCCCCAGTCTTCCGCTTCCTGCCCCCTTCTTGCTGTCTGGATTGAAGATCCCACATCCCTGTGTTCCCTGTGAAGAGAAAAAAAATGCATAAAGGAGTTTTTTTGCAAAGTAAACTGAGTCTTCCCAGAAACCAGTGGTATCCTTGTTGGGCTTCTCTGACCTTTCTGTCACATTGATCTTAGATTTTGCAGCCTGCCCCCTTAGTCTAGTTTCTCTGCCACCAGCATCTGAAAAGCCAGGGATTTCTTTATTGATCTTTAACCAAACTCCTAACCCTCTTCAAAAGAACCATTTTGCAAGCAGAAGAATCTTTTACAAGTGAGTATATCCACTTTGCAAATTCTCCCTCCCCCCCACTTTAATTTTTCCCCTAAAAGGAAAGCTCCTCATCCCTGCCCACCCTCTCCTGCCCTCTACAGACTAACAGTGTCTGGTTTTAATATAGCAAGTTCTGTAACTATTTGTCTTTCTGCAGATTAGGGGAGTGAAACATTGCAGCCGCTCGCTCTCTGCGGGTTCCCATTCTGCCCCAGTGAATGGAACTATGCCACACCATCCTTCTCCTCCTGGGCAGTGGCCTCAAGTCCCCTGGTATCTCTGCCTTGGCACAGGGAGCTGACATTGTTCGCATAGCGTACATTCCTGGACGACTGAACTAGCCGGTTAACCTTCAGAGCATCCCCATTGGTTTGTGGGTGTTTGTTCCGGGGAGAGAGGGAGAAGAGATGGTGGTTTTCATGGTTCACACATGTGCTACTACCCCTCCCCCCCAACAAAACTCCAAATCATTTTACTCTAGAGATTGACTGGAAACTGTGTTGCCAAAATTCACAAGTGAAATCAATTGTTGAAGGTACTTGGGTCTTTCCAAAAGCAGGATACCATTCATATTTTGTTCTTAGAGCACTTCCCACTCCCCTCAAAAAGGAAAAGGAAAGCCTTTTAAGACCATTTTCCTTAAAAGGAAAGCCTTTTAAGACCATTGCATGTGAAATTAATCTTCATTCATTAAGATGCAGTAATAGCACATACTTCTTGAAATACATTATGACTGGCATCTAATGAGGAGACTTTAAAAATCTTTTCCCAAAGACCAAATCTTTGACCACCAACACTCAAAATTTTTGTGCTCTTAAAGCTGCCTGTTATAAATTATTTCCAGTTTTGTGTGCCTAAAGGTTGGTTCCAGAAATGACCAGGAAAGGTAGAAGTTGAATCTCATCAATTTTTCTTCCATTCATTTTGAGTGAATTATAGTCCCCCTCCCCCACCCAGCACTTGCCCTCTCCAAACTACCTTTAATATATTACTTGCCTTAGGGATGTGTAGCAGCCTTTTGCTTTCAAATTGGAGTTTAGGCCTACCACATCTATTATCACCTTTCGCCTTTCCCAGATTCTGAAAGAATAAATGTTTTAGAACCTTGAAATTAAAAAAAAAAAAAATGCAACCTCTCTGAATTACTTACCGCTACTCACTAGGTTAAGCATGATTTTTTTTTTTTGCACATAATTTAAAAATCAGAACACCAGCTGGTGAATTTAAGCCAAACCCCTATTTTTAGAACAATGTAAAAAAAATCTCAGATTTTATTTTGGGCCACACAGACGGACAGTCATGTAGGAGGTTCCTGGGCGTTCCTACATCCCTCACTGAAGAGCTGGTTTGGCCACCTCTTCCCCTGGGTCGCTGCCTCCCTCCTGACGCCTTCACGGGCACAAGCTGCTTCCAAACCTCTGACAGTTGGTTCCTGGGAAGAAAGGATGTTGCAGGCTTAATTAAAAAAAAAAAAAAAAGAAGAAGAAGAAAGAAGAAAGAAGAAGAAGAAGAAGAAAGAAAACAACAAAAAGCGTTTTGTAACTTTCCTTTTAGTTATAGAGCATTTGAGAGCTTGGGGGGAAATGGAAACTTTTTTTTTTTAATTAAGAATGGAAGAGAAAAGTTTCCTTATGTATTCTTACAAGAGTCAACTTAATTATGCCTTTGTCAGCAGGTAGTTTATAGGGGAGTCAATTTAAAAAAAAAAAAAGGAGAAGGCTCTGGCCTTTAATTATCCCAGTTGGTATTCAGCTTTAGAAAGTCAGCATACCTGCTGAGTATGTTAATTTAACCACTTTATAGCATCTTAACTTGGTCTTTCCTCCACGAAACCAATTCCCCCAAAGAATTCAGAGGAGTTAGGGTGATACAGGAGAGCTTTATACCTTCATATCTTTCCTTCTGTTCAATTTCTACTTAGGGTTTTAATTAAAATCTTTAGGTCATTTTTTTTTCTTAAAGTCATTTATTCACTGATTCACATCTTTCTACATCCCACAAATTCAATCAATCCATATCTAAGTGCTTACTTTTCACTAAGCACAGGGTCATAGATAGAGATATTCTGCCTTCAGAGACCTTAGATTCTAAGGGGAAAGAGAAGTAATAAGGGGGTTATTCCGGACCATAGTAAGTGATCAAATCATTCCATAAATATTTATTAAGTGTCCACCTGCTACCCAGAAATAGGAGATGCTCTTGTAGAACAGTCTTTGCAGAGGGGCTCTCAAATTTGCTTTCATTTTTATTCCCTTATGCTGTGAGATAAGGGAGATGTGCCATTTTCTTCATCTTCGAGGAGGGAAAATTAAAATTCAAAGACATGAAGCCATTGGCCCAAGTTACAAAATTCCTATGTGGGAGAACCAGAACAGGGCACTTGGCCCAGTTTCTGTCCTCATTCTTTCCCTGTGCCGTGCGTCCTGGTCACCAGGGTCCTAGCAGCTTTTAACGCAGGTGGATTTGGGGCCCAGGAGAATAAAGTGCCTTTTCTCAGTTGCACAGCTAATTGTCAGATCTGGGACTAAAGCCTAGAACTCTATTCTAAATGTGTTCTTTCAACTCAGCAATTGAGAATAAAAGCCTGCTGGGTCCCACAGCCTGTGTCCATGGTGGGCTTGCAACTTGGCCACTGCGAGAGTGAATTTCAATACATTTTGCATTCATAATATACCCATTACCCCCTGCTTGGTTTATCAGCTGTGTGTAGATGCCCACATAAGAAAGATTTTTATTTTAGTTATTTCACCACATTTATGAAATATTTACTACATGCAAAGCACTGTTCCAAACACTTTACAAACATTAACTTATTCACCCCTCAATACACCCCGAGAGGACAGGTACAATTATTACCCTCATCTTGCAGATGAGGAAAGAGGCACAGAGATAATAAGTAACTTGCCCTCAGTCATAACAATTAGTAGGGGGCAGAGCTGGTCAAGCCCAGACAGCCTGGCTCCAGTCTATGAACTTAGCCACTTCTCCAGGCTGCTCTATGGGATCACATTTTCCCTTAGGCGGTGTGCTCAGAGGGACAGAAGATTTGGAACCAGAGAGGTCTAGGTTCAAGTCCCAGATCTACACTTCAGTAGGTGTAAGTTTTGGCACAAAATCATTCTTCCCATCTATAAATGGGACTAATGCATACCTCATAGGGTTGTAGTGAAGATGGAAGACCATATTTCCATAGCTCCTCACAAAAACACCCTAGCCCTAGAAGCTGCTCAGTGGATAGTAGTTACACATTCATGGTTCTGGACGCAAGCCTGGTCTGCATTTGTTTCTCTGCAGGTTACAAATCGGCACCCCTTTGCACGAACATTCTTTACCTGTCTGAAAATCAATTCGGTGGAGGGGTACCTGAATACTCCAGTGTGAGGCCCTAGTGAAGAAGAAACACCACAGGTAGCTGTTGCCTTTCCTGGGACATCTGAGAATTTTGGCTTGGGTTCTAGACTCACATGTAGCAGTTGACCAGTTCAGAAACCCTGCTGCTTAACCTGGAACCATCCTGCTCAGAATGTAGCTGAGGAACTCACATTTAAGAGCAAAGCTTTGGAGTTTGTCTACCTAAGGTCAGATCCCAGCACTGTGGTGCTTGCTAGCTCCAATTTACTTAATTGCTTTGTGCCTTAGTTTCTCCCTATGTCAAGTGGGGAAGATAGTAGGTCCTCCTCCATAGGATTAGTGTGACATAGGCAGATATGAGTAACTTAAACTGTCTTCTTTCCCGGGGGCCTCACCTTGCTAAGGGAGCAGCTTCTGTCCAAAGCCATTCTGACCTGTCATCCTCCCGTCCTAATCTGATCACCCGTATCTGGGGGTCACGCTGGCTGTGACCAAGTTAAATAAGTAGTAGAGCATTTAGCACAATGCCTGGTACGTAGTAAGAACCCAGGAAATACTGTTGGGATTCTCTTTAGTAGTAGTCTCATCATTCAGGCAATATCCTTTGGGAACCCCGCCCCCCAACTTCCTCCCTTCTCTCTCCCTCACACACACCTGAAGTGGCTTATTACATTATGACAGTACTGACCATTTTCTGTTCTCTACATAGAGATAAACACCATTTTCTCCATCTCAGCACATTTCCAGAAAATTATTTACCATCCAATCTATGTTCCCCAAATCTCTGAGGGAGCAATACTTTTGAAGAAAGCAAGGTGACTGGCCTGCCTTATAACTTAGCTATTGCTTTCAAAAGCATTACAGACACCTTTATTATATTACTAATTAATAATTATAATAATTATAAACTAATTATAATTAATTGAATTTTCTGATGTCTTAAAAATAGGTCTTACATTTAAATAGGGGCATTCGGGGGAGGCTGTTTGTTTTATCTTTTTGGGTTTTGTTTTGGTGACAGAGTCAAGAAACAAATTCAGATATAGGCAGAAATGAATAACCTAAACCGACATTTTTCCCTGGGGCCTCAGCTTGCAAAGGGTGACAGAGCCATTCTGGCCTGTCATCCTCACTTCCTGAAATCCGACCAACTGTATCTGGGGGTCACGCTGGCTGGGCCAGCGCAAATAAAAATCTCTGTCACCTGCTGACAAAAACATTTATGCCATGGGATTAGGTGCAGTTTTCATTACTTGTTCACAAAAATTTGTTGCTTCTTGCTTGATTTAACTGTGTGTTGATGATGACGGCCTACCCAGCTTTCCTATGCAAGGAGAACCTTGCTTCCACTTCAGATACTGGGTGCTGCACATACTAAGTCTTGATGCTGAGAACCCAGGATTCAGATTCCAAAATACCACATGGCATTTCATTTGCTTTCCGCCCTGTTTCTCCTCCTCCTTCCCTCCTTCTGACCCTGGAAGACGGCTTCCATGACACCACCACCCAGAGATGCTATCCTTCCTGAGTCCATCAGTACTCTGAGTTTTGCCCTTCATGATCAGAGAGCTGTGTTCTTCTGATTAATAAGTAGACAACTTGTGACTGTAGTCTTCTAATGAGTAAAACACTAGTATTTTGCCTGCCACTGCCAAGACTGTCATACCTGCATAGCATCTAATAGCATATGTTTACTGGTTTTCTTTAAATCTATTTCAACTTAACTCAGTTTCTAAGTTAGCCTTTTCTTAAGCAGTATCCTCTAGAAAACCATTGGTCTAGTGTATGATTATCTTTTTCTAACACACATTAAGCATTAGTTATAATTATTATTAAAGAATATGTGTCTCTGACCACCAAAAATCATTGAATGCTCCAAAGAGTGGAAAATAGCACTCTTTGACATCAAGACCACTCACATGGTATAATTTGCTAGCATTCTTTCACTGAGATTGGTGATTTTGTTTATAACCAAAAATATTCCTTTTTTTTTTAAGGTGGTATGTGTTGCTTTGTACACACTGTTCTGCACTATTTTTCTTTTTCTTCAGCTTCTTTGGACTCTGTCATTTAAAGTTCTAAAATATATTCCTCTTAAGATAGTAATCATCCTTATATCATGGTGTACTGTGAGGATAAAAGCTCTGAGCACAGCTCCTGGCACAGAATTAGGGCTGTTAGGTCCTCTTTGGTGTGTGTGGGTATTTCCTTCTCAGCTGAATTTTTCAAATACTTGGGATCACACAATTCCTAAATTCTTTGTGAATATATAGTATAGTGGATTGTCGCCAGAGGAAACCCAGCACATGCTTATTAAATGAATAAAAAACTGGACAGTTGGGGAATAATCAGGGAAAATAAACAGAGACTGGGGACATGAGGATAAAATATTTCCTGATATTAGTGCATATTGTTGTGGATGAGTCTTTTTTTTTTTTTTTGACTGCCCTTACTCAAGTGATTTCTGAAAGGGTGTTGGAGAATCTGTCTCTGGTTACCCCCATTTATGCCACCTCTAAGAGGAAGAGAAAAAAACTGAAATTATCTCAGGACTTTGAAGTTTGGGTCCCATTACCTGCTCAAAACACTGAAACAACTTTCCAGAACATCTTTTACCCCGGGGGTAGAAACTCAGATGCTGAAGGACCCAGGCCCGGACAGGGGAGTGGTGAGTGACACCCACTTCCCCCAGGAGCATCTATCTGTCTGCTCCTCAGCCCCAGCCCAGCAACCACACGGGAATATGTACTCTGTAAAGAAGCCAGAAATCTGGATTTTTATGTGAAAACTCTTCATTTTAAAATGTTGGCAATGTTTTGTTGTTGTTTTTTTTTTTAAGCTAATTCTCTGTGGGCCAAATAAAGCAGGTCTGTAGGCCAGCTCCAGACCTCCAGCTGCCAGTTTGTGAATTTTGACTTCCTTGATTTTAGAGTTTGTCCTTAGATAATACAACATTTTTTTCAGTAACTTGTTCTAACGTCAGGCAGCTAGTTTAATTGTGATAAACTCTAAGAATGCTGGAATCAAAGAGCAATTTGTAACTTTGGTGGTCACTTCCTGTTGGGTGTGATCCCAGCTCTTCCAAAATCTCAGAACCAGCTGTTTGCACTCAAGCTTGGGCTCAGATCTTTCCCCTCTTTGCAAACAAAGGAAACAGACGCCAGGCAGCTAACAGCACAGGTAACAGTCGGGACTTCAGTTAGAATACGGTGAACTTTGTCAGGGTCAATGCATTTTTGTAGAGCAATAAGGAACAGTGTGGAAGAAAAGTCTGTGTTGGCTGCACATGTCAATGACCTTACCCGAGAAGGTGGTGGCCTTGAAGGCCAGGTGTGTAATCATTTAGAATAGCCAGGAATTCTGACGTGTTCATTCTTCTCAAAGACCAGAAGAGCTTTAAAAAGCAAACAAGGGGGGTGGCTCAGTAACTTAAGCATCTGATTGATGGTTTCAACTCAGGTCATGATCACTCACATGGGCTCATGGGTTCAAGGCCCACATCAGGCTCTGCGATGTAGATTCTCTCTTGGGATACTCTCTCCCCCTCCCTCTCTGCCCTCCCCTGTTCATGTGCTTTCTCTATCTCTCTCTCTCTCTCAAAATAAATAAATTAAAAAAACAAAAACAAAAACAAAACTTTTTAAAAAACAAAAAGCCCCATTTAAATCATTAGAAATGCTTTTTAGTTCTCAGCACTAATAATCTTTAAGAAGTATCTTACTGTCTCCTTTCCCCAGTGTATAATTTATAAAAATGAACTGAGGTCCAAATTAGATAGGAAGCTATATGATTGATACATGACCTTCATATCTGAGTTGAAGTGGGAACAAACAGTGGTAAGTATTTGGGGAGGTAGTTCATTTCAATTTTTTTTTTTAAGATCTTGTGGATTAAAGTACAAAACAAGTGATATGCTCTTTATTCATCCATATCCATGGCATACCTGTTATACATGTAGTGGACTTCTGAATAAAGTCAAAATCTTTCCTGACTGAGTGTCAGAGATGGGCAAAGGGCCAGATAGTAATTATTTTAGGCTTTGTAGGCCATGCAGTCTCTGTCACAGCTTTGCAGTTCTGCCATTGTAGGGTGAAAGCGACCATGAATAATGCATAAACAAGTGGGCATGTTCATATTCCAATAACATTTTATTTGCAAAAATTGACAGACTGGATTTGACCTGCAGGCAGTAATTTGCCTCAGCTTTAGCTGAATGAGGAAGAAATATGGGAGACTTGATTATATTTACTTGTTATATTCTTTATTGGTTCCATTGCTGAAACAAGGATAGCAAAAGCACATTCATAGTCCTACCTTGGCAAATCAACTTCATCTTTCTGTGTTGTATTCACTCTTTGTTCATTTACATATATAATTTTTTAACGCTTATCTATTTTTGAGAAGTAGAGAGGGGCAGAGAAAGGGAGACAGAATCTGAAGCAGGCTCCAATCTCTGAGCTGTTAGCACAGAACCCAATGCAGGGCTCGAACTCATGAACTGTGAGATCATCACCTGAGCTGAAGTTGGACGCTTAACTGACTGAGCTACTCAGGCACCCCTGAATATATTATTTTTATTTACCTTGTGAGTAGCAGAGGTAAAAATGTTTTCCTTAATGCGATATCCTAAACATTTGTATATAGCAGTACAGTGTTCAAAATTATACCTTCAGTGGTTGTAGGGTGCTCCCTTTTGCTGATTTATCCATTTCTGTGTTTTGTGCAATTTCCTTTTTTTCCCTCGTTTTTAATTTTTCAACAAGTAATACAGCAGTAAGTATCTCTATGCCCATGCCTTTTGCTCTGGAGTGCTTCTGTAGGATAAATGCCCTGGGTTAGAATTATTGGTTCAAAAGATAGGAACTTTTTTAATACTTTTTGAAAAGGATTGAAAAGTGACTTTGAAAGAGCTGTGACTATTGCCCACAGTAGTTCTTGTTTCACAGGGGCTCTCATGGCTGCGTTAGGCTTAGCTTTGGCAGGCCAGTGGATTTGGAATATCTGAACTCGCTGTGTCTGCTTCATGCCCAGCTCTGGGATGCTCCAAGCCTGCAGGAGTGGAAACCTAACACTCCCCTCCCCACTGAAGGTCATCTGCTGGATATTCTTAGTAATGGGGGGATCATTAGGAGTAAACCTATAACTTTCCAAGTCCACAACTCTGAAGCAGCTCCTCCTTTGAAGGCCTAGATCTTAAACACCACTTCTGAAAGGCCAGCCCTGATGCCCTGGACCATTAGAACCCCTTTGCTCTGTGATTTTTCTGGCATAGAGCACAACCCCATACCATACCCACAACACATATTATCACCTGTGAATGCCAGCTTTTCCTCACTGCTCTATCCCTGGTACCTCATGTGGGCCCTGGCTTACAGGAGGTGTCCGATAAACTTAGGTTGAATTTAGATCATGCCGGTCCCTGTGTGGCCGCCTTCTTGTGCCTTGGTGGTCAGTGGATAGGACACTGTTGAGATTTGCTGTGCTTTCCAGTACAACCTGGAATTAAGATGGTCTTCTGAGATCCTAAACTGGCAAAAATCCAAACACAGTGGAGGGATAGAATCATCTAGATGCCACCAGAGGGAGAAGATCTCAGAGCAGAAAGAGCAAGACCCAGAATTCTAATCATGGCCTGACTGATATAGCAGAAACTGTGGTCCCTGGGGTTGTTCTGTCTGAGGACAGAATGTGTTCATGGAAAGCAGGTGGTCTGCCTAGAGTCTGGAAGGGAGAAGAATCAGTTGATGCTTCCTGAGCATTGTCCAGGCAGATACCTGTTAAATCTGAGGTCACTGGAGAGGTGGGCCCATGTGGCCTGCGGGCCTCACCACAGCCCAGCTCATCCATCTCACTGTTATTCACCTCCCTTTGTTTAGACCACATGCACCCCATGCAGCCTCCCAGGGTCTCCCCTGGCATCCTTCCTGAAGCACCTGATCCCAGGGAGGGCTGTCCTGTGCAGAGGAGCAAGCCTACTGTTTTCTCCGTCCATCTATTTGAGCTTGACTAGCATGAGTCATCCCAGGGAAGATCCCCTCTGAGGGCAACTGAGGAGGTTTCAGAACCGGACAAGCTGATGACTGGACTTGACCATAGAGGCTCGCTGTGGTGCTGCCCAGCCCAAGCCCAAAGCTAGGGGTGGCTGGCATTATGCCTAAAGGGCGTCTTGCCCGTCTTCCTTGGCCACCTTCCACCTGCCTCAGATCTGTCAGTCCTGAGGAGAGCTGCACATGTGGTCAGAGAATGGGCTTTAGAGTTGAGCAGACCTGAAGCCTGTTATTAATAAGAGACGAGTGGGAGCTGGTGGAAGACAGGCCGTGGCTAGGACTGGTCGAGCCACCAGGCAGCCAGGGGTCCAGAGTTCCCTAACACTGTCATCACCACCAAATGTATTCAGGACTTACTACTACTTTTTCAGTGGCTGCGTAGAATAGTTTCTGTGATCTCATTCTCGGAGAAGAGTCTGGATCCCACTAACCGCAGGCCCACACCAGAGTCACTGAGCCACCCAGACACTCTGCCATTCCCTTGGCTTTCTTATCTCACATATGCAGCTGAAACCCGGATTCAAACCCCGTCTCTACCAGTCAGTGACTGTGAGACCGCAGGCAGTGCACATAAACATTCTGAATGCGTTTTCCTTGTTTGTGAAATGGTTATAATGTTATACACCTTGTCAGGTTTGCATATGGACTAGAGATCATGTAAAACAGAAGCTGGTACATAAGACACATTCAGTAAATGATATTTATGGTATTCTCTCAGTTGGTCATTCATTCAGCATACATATACATACTAGGCACTGTTCCAGAAGCTGGGCAAACAGCATTGAACCAGACAGACTTTGTCAGGTGCGATTGTGTGTGTAGAAAGCTGTATGGTCCCAGCCACTCAGGAGACAGAGCAGGAGGATTGTGTGAGCCCATGAATTCTGGGCTGTGGGACGCTATGCCAGTAGGGTGCCCACACTAAGTTTGGCATCAGTGTGGTGACCTCCTGGGAGAGGGGGCCCTTGGGTTGCCTAAGGAAGGGGTGAACTGGCTGAGGATGGCAAAAGACCTCTCTCTCATGGAGCTCAGTTTCTAAGGGCAGAGGCTGGCAAAAGGCATATGGAATGCCAGGCAGTGAGTGATCCCTGTTCAGAAGAAAACAGAAGCAGAGTAAGAAGAATGAAAGTGATGGGTAGAATAGAGTGGAGGCTATTTCAAGCAGGGCAATCAAGAAATGCCTTCCTGGGGCGCCTGGGTGGCTCAGTCGGTTAAGCGTCTGGCTTCGGCTCAGGTCAGATCTCACAGTTCGTGGGTTCGAGCCCCGCATCAGGCTCTGTGCTGACAGCTAGTTCAGAGCCTGGAGCCTGCTTCAGATTTCATCTCTCTCTCTCTCTCTCTCTCTCTCTCTCTGTCTCTCAAAAATAAATGAAAAAGAGAGAGAGAGAGAGAGAGAAAGAAAGAAAAAGAAAGAAAAGGAAAGAAAGAAAAAAAGAAAGAAAGAAATGCCTTCCTGATAAAAAGGATGTGAGCAGAAACCTGAACAAAGAGAGTAACCCATACACATATCTCAGGGAAGGGCATTCCAAGCAGGAAGATAGCAGATGATAAGGCCCTGAGGTAGGAGCAGACCTGGCATGTTTATGGAAAAAGCCAGGAGACCACAAGAATTAGGGGGAGGAGAGTAGGAGAGAAGCCTCGAGTAGCAGCCAGTAGCCAGATCTAGGGTCTCCTAAACCATGCTAAGACTCTGGAATTATTCCAGGGATTATGGGAAGCCACTGAAGGGTTTTGAGCAAAAAGAATAGTGTGATTGGATTAAATTTAGAAAGCTTTGCTCCAGCTGCTGATTATAAAGTAAACTGTGGGGCAGAAAGAGAGAGATGGAAAAGGCCAGCTAAAAGGGCATCTCAGAGTCCAGGAGAGAGAGGCGTGTGGCCTGGCCCATGCCGGGTGCATGGAAGCAATCAAAAGCCTCTGGATTCGGAACGTGTTTTTACAGGGGTGCCAGCAGCGCTTTCTCCAAGATTAACTCCTGGATATGAAGGGAGTCCAGGATGGCTCCAAGTATTTTGGCCCTGAGTGTTGGATAAATGATGCTGCCATTTCAGAGATGGGGAATGCCAAGGGAGGAGGGAATTTTGGCAAGCATGGGGGGAGGAAGCCAGAGGTAACCTTACACCTGTTAAGTTTGGGATGCATTTCAGGTGGATATCCAAGTGGAGATGTTGAGCTGGCAAGTGGCTATTAGAAGCCAGAGACTCCAGGGGGAGTTTGAAGCTGGAGATTAAAAGAAAGAAGGGCTCAGGGTTGTGGGAAAGACTTGCTGTGGACCGAAGCTCCGGGACCATAGTGACCGTGTCTGTTTTATTCACCTCTGTATACCTAGCACACACATTCAGAATGTATCTGATGAGTAAATACATCTAGTTGCACAATGAATGTGGTTTAGTGTCAAAATCATTAACTGAAAATTTGCTTTATTATTCCCAGCAAAAAATGGAAACCCAGAATATAATTTCTTAAGAAATAATTGGCATATGATAACATCAAAGTTTGATACTGAGAGGAACCTTTGAGGCCATTTAATCCAAAAGTTAAAAAATCTGTGGACAGAGGATGGTAAGGAGAGTAGACAGTTTATTGCCAGGGGTGGGAGACTGTTTACAGGGGCCATGCATTGACAAAAAGCTGAATAAATAATGTCTTGAACTGCAGTATTATCGTTCAAGTAAATGAAGATGTTACAACTAAAGAGAACAACATATCTGTTAAATTTTTGTCATTACGTGTTCTCATAACCATTTGAGAACCATATAATTGTTTCCAAAACAACTATATTTGAGGGGAGAAAGTTCAGTGAGCATTTGTATATTAAAAGAAGTTTTTTTTACTGAAATGGATGGGAAACACGGATCTCATCCAAGCCCTTTTATTAAAAATTGATGCAGAAAGGGAAGAGGATAAGATTAAGTGACTTGAACAAATCAAGCAGCTAATTAGCCCAGTGGCCTATATATGCCATAGGTCTCCTTAAGCTAGGCCTGAGCTCTCTCTACCACCCCTATGCCCATTCTGTCTCTCAGCACCAACTTTTATCAGACCAGTGACCGAGGTCTTGCTTTAGGACATCATTCATATCTAGCCATGGAATTATTTTGGTGATTTATTTTGCTAATAATTTAATATGAGAATTATAATTAGACTTTGCTTTTGCTAATTTCACAATCCACTTACAGTAGCCTAAACACATTCCGCTTGGCAGTGTGAACGGTCAAAGAAGGGTTGATGAAAGTGAAATTTTTAATGTGCAGTAGATCATTTACCAAGTGAGTGACTCTCATGTTGAAAATTAAGACTAGATTTTAGTTGCAAACATCATTTTAAGGAAGCGTAGAAGCCCTTATAGAATTTCAGGATGGGAAAGATCTCTGAATAAGCAGTTCTGAGTTCAAGCCCCGACTCCGCAGTGGAACACCTGCATGGATCGTGGCCATGCTCCCTCCCTGCCCCAAGCCTCAGAACACCTATGTGCAAAATGGGCAGGGAGGTGCTTCCTTTCCAGTGTTACTGTGGGCCTTAGGTAGCACACACATTTGGTGCCTGCACAGATGAGGCCCTGGAGAAAGAGGCGAGCTCCTGTCATCTTGCAGGTGGAGAAACTGAGGCCTCCTAGGAACGCAAAGAAACCAATCTGCGTTTAGCCTCCTGGAGTCCAGTCCCCGAGGTTCTAATTACTCTCCAACTCAGACCCCATCTCCTGATGTTCTTGGCTCCTGTGTTCCCCAGGCTGTACTTGCCAGGACATTGCCTGTCCATACTCATGGACAATGCCTCCTAACTGGCAGAAAAGCAGCCTGTGAGGGGCCCCTGCCCCTGGCATTGGCATCACAAGTCCGAGCCTGTGGGCTGTTTGAGCAGGTCCCTAGAGAGGCTGCCGAGGTGGCTACATTACTCACACATCCCTGCCACGCAGTGCAGCTGGCCCTGGCCCCAGCACAGGTTCATTTACATAGTTGCACAACAGGAAGCAAGTCCAGTGTTTAGAGCAACTCTGGCCCACTGGGAGCAAATTACTTCAGGTGCTCTGGATCCTGAAAACTTGGGCTGTGTGTGCCCTTGGCTTCCACTCTTGCTTCAGGAAGCTGCAGTCTTCCACTGTGGCTTGGTAGGGCTTGGGGGGCAGGGGCGGGGATAGCGGTGCAGGTTTTGGTTTGTTGTTTGTCAACTGTCACATGTTTGGCAGGCATGACCGGAAGGGGGGTTACTGTGTCAGGCAGGGAGGGGGTGCCTCGTGGAGGCAGAGTTCCTGCACAGAGTTCTCCCACAGTGCCTGCAAGTGAAATGGCAGATGCATGAGTCACCCCGTAAGACGGGAACAGGAAGACATCCTGTTGATGCCAAGCCGTTTTCAGTTCAGTTATGAGAACGGATCCCCTCAAAAAGTGTGCCCCGTCCTCTCCCCTGATGCAGTGGGTCCAGTACCTGGCTCTGTTGCTTGTGAAGACGTCTCAGCTCAGTTTAGTGCTCAGGAAACTGGCCGGGGTCCTCATCTGGTCTGTTACAGTATCAGAGAAGCGTCTGCCAAGGAGACTTTCTGCCTGAACAGCTCTTTGAAAACAGTTTCTCTTGTGTCCCCTTCCCCTGGAATGTAACGCAGTCCATGGAGTTTTCAGATTTTCTTTTGTGTTAAATGTTTCTCATGTTTTTCTGACAGGAGGAGCTGTTGGTAGTGAAGATCATTTAGAAGTTATAACAGTTATGAGAGCTTTTGCTCCTTTTAATGGAGTTTTCATAATTCCCTTGTTCTTCTTATTCAGTATTCTTGCTAAGTGTTTTCATGGCTGCCTTCTATGGAATGCTTAGAGCCAGGCACATTTTAAGAACTTTGCTCGTGCACTTAATCCTCACAACAGCTCCACGTGGTGGACAAATGACTATTATTCCCATTTTTGCAAATGAGGAAACTGAGGCTCAGTTAAGCAATTTTCAGAGTACCAGTTATTTAAATGGCAAGAGCCAGAACTGAAGCTCTGTTCCTGACAATTCCCTTTGCCAGCATTTATTCGAAGTGTGGTCAGCAGAACACACTGATCTCATGAAATGTTCCTCAGAAAACATGTCTATGTTCAAATAATTGGGGGAAATGCTGCAAACCATATGCCTCTTGCGGAGCATAAATGCATTTTAGTGCAGAAAGACCATGAGAAGTTTTGCATGAAAGAAGCCTGCTTATCTTTGTTTCAGCCAGAATTTCCAAGATATATGTGACATGGAGCCTTATTTCCATATATACCTATTAAGTTAGAAACACATTTTGAGAAGCCCCACACGGATGTAGGAAGGTTTCAAATCCAATGTCTGCTACTACCCAAGAAAATGATTTAGCTTCCCCTGCCTCACTTTTCCCCCTCTGTGTAACAGGGAAGCACAAAAGCACCCTCTCACACCCAGGGTGATTGTGAGGGTTAAATTAGTCAGTGCATCTAAATAAAGGACCTAGGAAAATGTTGTGCCCTAGCTGGAGACAAGCACTTGATGTTCTAAATGTAGCAGAACGAATCAAAACATGTGCTACCTTTGGGGTCTGACCACAACCAAAATGCAATTTCACATGTTTGAAAACATCACAGAGGCATCTCCTCTCTTTTCCCTCTTTCTGTCTGCACACCTGACTCGGGAGCAGAGACCAACTGTTTCCCCTGGTGCTGTCTCTAGCGGCCCTGGATTCTCTCTGTCCCTCACCATCTGGTTGGTCCAGATAGCTGCTCAGACCTGGGCTTGGGCCTCAGCCTTTGAGTCAGGATTGGCATGCACTCCTCCTGGGACAGGGGACAGCTATCTGGCTCAGCCACATGCTTGTGGGTGGCCCTGGGTAGAATCTGCACGGAGAATATGCTTGTGAGACAGGAACTCAAGTTCCCTATTTAAACAAGACAGCTGCCCTTGCAAACCCGTTGGCCCCTGGATTTCCAGAAAGGGAAACGATTGCAAAGCATTGCCACTTTCACTGAATGTGCCACTGCTCCTGTCACCTGCAGCTGACCAGAAGAGCCCCTCCTAGGGAGTGGATGCTGGGCTAGGAGACTTGCAATTCTGTAGACTCAGCTTCTGGGCGCTGGTCTCCCTGCACCCGGCCTGCCTGAGCCACCTCTCACAGAGGCCTGCAGCAGGGAGATAGGGCTCTCGCTCGGTGGAGTCTTGCCCTTCCTCTCCCCTGCATGTCCGGAGGCTGGTGCTGCAGTGTCTCCCAGGATGATTAGGGAGAAGTCCACTGGGGGGGAGAGCAATTGCAGGACTTGACTAATTCTTTTAAATGAATCCTATATATTAAGTTGCCCTTTGTGTTTTTTCTGTACGTTTTAGGTGTCTTAGAATGAGAAAATTAGAAAAATGTACCACCCTCTATATGAGCAGGGCTGGTTGCTCAGAATATATTTATTGTTGAGTGAAAAACAAAGTAATTTGCAGAACCATATGTAAGTATCCCATTTGTTTAAAAACCTATACATGTGTGTGGGCTATGTGTGTTTTTGGAGGCCAGAAGGTGGGGAAGGAAAGAAAAAGACTATATAGACAGCAGGTGCCTCTTCTGAGTGAAATTAGAAGAGTTTTACTTTTCATTCTATTCACATGCATATAGTTTGAATTTTTCACCATATTCATCTTGTTATTTAAAAAGGGAAGAAAATAATAAAAGGCAGACACCCAAGCTAGTTCCACAAATAGGGCCAGACTAAGTAGTAGTGGCTAATGAAGGGTGTTGGCTGACTGGCTGGGAGGCTTTGCAGTAATAAGGAAGGAAACCCAGACCAGAAAATGGGCCAATTCCAGGCACCGAGCAGTGCACACTCGGCAGCGTGCGGCTTCAGAGCCTGGGCACTCGCAGATGGTGCTGCTGAGTTTTGCTTTTCCTTCCCTACACCTTCCTTGGGGGAACCCACACGAGCTGCTCGGATCCTCCAGAGTTCAGCTCCCCCGAAATTGCGCTGAGTCATGGTAAATCACTTCCATCACCCAGGCCCTGTCCACCTGGAGGGACCCACCCCAAGAACAGACACAAGTGGGTGTAACTGCCAGGAGGGCAGTCCTGGTCCCTGAGCTACCTCTGCAGAGTCCTTGCTCCCCATGAAAGCTACTCCCACAAACCTGGAGCCCCAGCACGTGCAAATGTTCGACGAGCCTGGGATGGAGACGGGAGAGCCCTGTCTCCGAGTCAGGAGCCCTCGTATCTGGGATTCTCTGCTCTGGTCCCAGGGGCCTTGGACAAGTCCTCAACTTTCCTTTGGCCTCAGTTTTCTCATGGATGGACAGAGAATCTAAGGACAGGGTGATTGAGAGATGTGATAACAATTGTAAGAGCTTCAAAAGAGGAAAAGTGCTAATGCACAAAGAAAAACTGATCTGGTAGACTTAGGAGCAGCACTGTGCTAGGGCACCGGCAGGGTCTGGGTTGATTTCTCTCTTTTGATTTGCAGCCAGGGCCCCTTTCCTTGCAGCATTTGGAGTATTTGCTGTCCCAGAAATTCCTTTTTTATAGATAAGTACCTGAGAGGTGGAACAGTCTGTCTCTTTTCCCCACCTTCCCAGCTGCCCCTGAAATCAGGAAAGAGCCCAGGGTGAGGCTGGACTCCCAGATTCCATGTGCTTTCAGCCAGGCTCTCTCGGTGGGAGAGTCCCTTTGATTCTGAGGGCCTCCCTAGAGGATTGCCAGCATTCATTTAAGAACACACCCCACATACACTTCTTGAAGGGCCTTGAGAAACTTTAAATGTTCTCCTGTGATTGTGGAGTTTTCCTTCATATGCCAGTCATCAAGAGCAGTGAACATTTAGGCATAGACCTCAAGTCTTAAGGCTGAATGGAGCACCTGAACTGGCCAGCTCATTTGTGTGTCTTTTCTTTCCCATTTTCCCACTTTCTTTCCTCATTCATTCAAAAACCATTTTAAGTAGACATTGCACATTGACTTGTTAAGTAAATATTTATTGAGCGCTACCATGTGTAAGACCGTATGCTAGCACTAAAACCCTTTTTGTCTTTCATTAGCTATAGTCCAGTGGGTGTGGGGAGCACAGAAGCAAAGCATGCAAATAGCCACATCACAAAGCAGAGGCGGTTCAATGCCACACAAACAGAACAATGGGTTTTAGACCCTTAGAGGAGAAACAGACCATCTCCAGCCATCTGACATAACAAGGAGGCACATCTCTGATCATATCATTGCCCGCTCAGAATTTTTCATTGGCTCTCAGTTGCCTACAGCATAAAAATTCAAACTTCAGAGCCTGGCAGCCAACCTTTTGACCGCCATCTCACAACCCTTCTAGCTCCTCTTCATAACGTCTCTGCTCTGGGCTAAATACCTGACCTTCCCTGCACAACACCAGGGCTTTCATGGCTCTAGCCTTTGCCCCTCTCTTTAGAATGCCCTCCCCTCTCAGCTCCAAATCATGCAAAGCTGTGTCACCTCCTCCACAAAGCCTGCCCAGATTTCCCCCAGCCAGAAGGAATTCCTCTGTACCCTGAACTCCCCTTGGACTGACCTCTCTCTCTCCTGATACTTCTCTGCTTAAAGTTGTTTGTGGATACATCTGTTTTCCCTCTACTAGATTGAAAGCTCCTTGAGGATTCATTTATTTGTACATGCTCCGTGCTTGGGGGAGGATCAGAGCAGACCCTAATAAACAGTTGTGGGAGAGAGGGAGAGGGTAGTTTTTGGGTAGAGGATCATCAGAGACTTGGTAGTAGAGGTAACCTGACATGACCTGAAATCAGGGGTGGAATCTCAACAGGGGAAGGTGGGAGGGGCCAGAGCTTTCTGAAACTAACAGAGCATGTCACAGAGTTCAGTTAAAGAGATCATTTGAGTTGCTACAAGTAGGATGATTTGTCTTTTCCTCTTTTGGGTTGTGTGGCCCCTTTGATCAATGCTTTGGACCCTTTCCCCAGAAAATGTACATACCTACAGCATTTCACAGAGGGTGTTGGACCCTATAGAGGCAAAGAATCCCCAAAGCAGCCAAAATCAAAGTTGAGAAAAGACAGGAAATGTGAGTTAGAGTCCTATTGTAATGGGCTTCTGAGCAACAGTGAAAGTTATATTTGGTTCAACAGTTCATTGGGGGCAGTTGATGGTTTTGTTTGTTTTAACTTTTTATTGAAGTATAATCTCATGCAGCTTACTACCCAGATCATAAGCATAATTTCCCCACATACACGTCTGTGGCTGAACACACACATGTAGCTTGAAAAGCCTCCTACTGCCCCTTTGGCCACCTTCTCCTTTAAAAATAACCACGAGCCTGATGTTTAACAGCATAGATTAGTTGTTCCCATTTTTGTACTTAATGGGCCTGGATGGTATATATTCTTTTATTAATCTGGTTTTCAGTTAACCTGTTTGTGAGATTCGTTATATTGCTGCATGTATTTGAAGCTTGTTGTCATTTGTTGTAGAGTATTCCATCAAGTGGGTTACTGTTCTCCGGTTTTGGGCATTTGGGAAGTTTCCATTTGGGGGGTGTATAAATGGTGTTGCTCTGAACATCTCAATGTATGTCTTTTCTTTTTTTTTTTTAACACATTTCTGTTGGTATTCACCTAGGACTAGAATGGCGATGTGTAAGTGTTCTGCCTGAGTGATTACAGCCATAATTTACATGCCCACCAACCAGTTGATGGTTTTTAGAGAGCATTGTATGACTAGAAGATTTTAGAAGATTTATCTGGCTGTGGTATCTTTGATGGCTCAGAGCACTGGTTTCAAATTGTGTCTCAAGGAACCCTTGGAATCTGCAGAGTCCACTCTTAGGGGCTGCCACGGGGGAGAGAGAGGGGAAGTCTGAGTTGTGGTAATGTTCTGGGCTGTTCATTCCCAGCCACCCTCCAGCAGAGCAAGAGAGCTCTTATCTGTTGATTAGTTTTTGCTATTTTTCTAGGCTATTGCTGGCCTGCCACCAGCCATCTAACAGGTGGACAGCTGTTGGGGGAGAACTCAGGGAAACCAAGAACACCAAGGCCACTGCTGTCCTCTCCCGGTGCACAGCAAGGGAGGGCCTGACCAGAAGATCGATGGCAGGGCCACCAGGGAGGAAAATGCAGATTGGAAAATAGAACCTGTAAGGACTGGTCACCTCACTGGATGTCAAGGAACAAGGGGAGGGTCTCAGAAACAGAGCTAACATCTTGAGTCTAGATAACTGTAATAAAGGCTATTTTATTAGCAGGGAGATTAGAAGCCAACTCCAGTGAAGGGCCTCCTGTGTCAAAGAGGGGGAGTCCAACTTCTGGTGAGTTTCAGGAGCAGGCAGAGCTGTTTGGGTGGGGGTCCTGCAGACAGGGGCAGGGCCAGATACAGACGTAAGGGCCTCTGCCAGCCCTCGAGAGCGGATGAAAGAGACTGGACAGAGGGGAAAACAGGCACTTAAGGCAGAATCTTCAAGGACTCAGACAGGGAAAGATGTCAGCCTGGAGACAGAGGACGATCAGAGACGTGAAGATGTGACCAGAGAGGACAGGGGACGAGCCAGGAGGGTGGGACAGTCCAGCAGTGCCAGAAGATGGACTTGTTCAAAGAGTTCTTCAGCTTTATCTAGAATCATGAAATTTCGCAGAAGGACCTTCTTAACCACCAGTTATATTTGAGGTTATGTGAATACTGTGCTGTTATCTTTGAAAACTTGCTCATGGTAACTCAACCAGAAATTTCAGTTTACTCTGATACCCTTTCCCAGAACATCCTGGTTAAAAGAGAACTCACTGTCTTTGTGGGTGTGGCTTCATTTTTAAAGGCCTCTAGGCACTATTTTCTCTCCTCTATGCTTGCTAGCTAGCTTTAAAACCCACTCAGTGGGAAAGCTGTCCTGCCCTCGCTCACATAGGCCAGTCCCCAGTTGTAATGTCTTTGGGGGCTTCGGGAGCAGCTCTGTACCGGCCCTCCTCTCCCACGTGCATAATTCTTTCAGGGCACTAGTGCAGCTGTGTCCCCTACCCTGTCTACTTTAGTGGCACAGATATCCCTGCCTTGGTCGTTATGATAATAGATAAATATTAAGGGCTTAGACCAGTCGTCTGGGTAGTTCTGAAGAGCAGGAAAGGGAGGACCATGTGGAGTCTAGAAAAAATATATGCATAAACAAATAAAAAGCAGAATCAGACCTGTAAATACAGAGAACAAACTGATGGTTGCCAGAGGGGAGAGGGTTGGGGGAGGAAAGGGGAATGGGAGATACAGGCTTCCAGGTCTGGGTTGAATAAGTCACAGGATGCAGGGTACACCACAGGGCATATAGTCAGTGGGACTGTGATGCTGTACGGTGACAGACACATGTGGTGAGCGTGGCATAAAGTACAGAGAAGGTGAATCGCTGTGTTGTACACCTGAAACTGATGTGACTGTGTCAACTGTCCTCAAATTTAAAAATTAAAAAAGAAAGATGCATAGAAGAGGCACAGAGCACATCTATTGTTCTCCCTTTTTAACGATGAGGAAGCAGAGGCCCAGAAAGAGGAAGTGACTTGGCCAAGGCCACCAGCTTAATTCAGGCAGAGCCTTCAGGGAGACCCCGGTGGGTGTCATATGTTCAGGTCCTGTGGCTCTTTCCCCACGGCACACATCCACAGCACCCGGAGCTCTGTCAGGACCTAGCCCTGACATTCGGGTTCTGGAGGTGTGGGAGTGAGGCTTGGAATGTGGATGCGTTGGAAAAGCTGCCCAGGTGTCCTGAAAGGCAGCCCTGTTAGAAATTCGATTTCTAGTCACTTTGTGGTTTCTGCCTTTTGCTCCACATTACCTCTTAAGGGCAGGTATAATCTGCTTCTAAGAAAATGTCATCAACTGGGTTATATTTAAGAGAGGAAAAACCAATCCTTTCCTCCATTTAAGAAGCATGTGGGGGCACTTGGGCAACTCAGTCAGTTGAGCGTCTGACTTCGGCTCGGGTCATGATCTCGCGGTTCTTGAGTTCAAGCCCACATTGGACTCACTGCTGTCAGCACAGAGCCCTCTTCAGATCCTCTGTCCTCCTCTCTCCGCCCCTCCTCCACTTGCGCACTCTCAAAATAAATAAAACACTAAAAAAATAATAACAATGTAAAAGAAGCATGCATATATTAAAAGTGAAAATATACTACATATTAAGAGGGGAAGCACCTGACAGTCTACTAAGACACAGAAGTCTCATGAGGTAAAAGGATTCTAATATTTTACCAATTATCTGCAAAAATATCTTACTAATTGCATAAATTTGCAAGCTAAATTCAAGCAGTTCACACAAGTCCATAAGGAGGAAGTTAAAATAGAATTCAGTAATTAACTGAACCCATCTAATAAAGATGGTATAGGAGAAAGCACTTTAAAAATTGCAGTCTTTGAATAGCATTGTTGTTATATCAGGCTTACTACATTAGAAATAGAATATCAGACTCTACATTGGGTAAAGGCAGAAGTAATATACAAACATGTGGCCACATCTGCATGTGACTTTCAAGTGTCTTTTCCCAGAACTGAGCTTGGTATGATTTTCACTTGTAAGGGAAGGCCCAGGCCTCCAGTGGTTTGTGGTCACTGAGTCTGTTCTTTTAGAAATGTTGACCCTGACAGGTGATGGCTGTTTGTTAAGACTTGGATGTGTGGTTAACTCGGTCTGCTAAAATCCATCTCCTAATTTCTTCATGTACTATAAACATGTGCCATTTATTTTGACTTACACTCTGCATAAAAGTGTCCCAAAGAATCTCATGTACTTCTGAAAATATCCCAAGGACAAACTTCTGATAGAATCAGCCTTCTAGAACTCATATTTGGCCATGGACAGCTAAATGCTGATCTGTGATCTTTCTCAGGAGTTTAATCCCTGGATTCATTAAATGTTAGAAAAGTTTAAGTAACTTTACAGTTAAATACATGAATGAATAAAAAGTATTAATTTTGCTGTATGAACTATTAGGATTTGCTTGCAAGCGTATATTATGCCCAAGTCCACTCATAAATTGAATTACCCTTGGGAAGCAGCCTTCTGCCCTCCACTTTAAGTACCTGACCTGCACAGATGAATTTAAGCAGCTACTTCTTTCTTCCCAGGGCTTGCAGCAGCAGAATTTCACTTTCTTGTATCCATCCTTAGGGGGAAAAGTGTACTAAGGCCTGATAAGAACCTGCTTTTGAAACCAAGGGTCACAGGTATCCTAAAACCAAGTCAGCACCTCCCTCCCTTTCATTACGTACCAGAAGGAGAACCATATACACACTAGTAGTGTATTTGGAAACCACGTAGAACTATGCTCAAGGCAGAGAAGCAGTTGTGTAAAATGTTATAATTTAGGGTTGTTTAATATGGTTCCTAATTGATATTTTTGTTTGTTTTTTGTTTAAATATATATTTATATATTGTGAGAGAGGGAGAGAGAGAGAAAGTGTGTGTGTGTGTGTGTGTGTGTGCGCGCACACGCGTGTGTGCACGTGCAGGGATGGAAGAGAGAGCAGAGAGAGAATCTCAAGCAGGTTCCATGCTGACAGTGAAGATCCTGATGCTGGGCTCGAACTCACAATCCATGAGACCATGACCTGAACCAAAATCCAAAGAATTGGATGCTTAACTAACTGAACCACCCAGGCACCCCTCTGAAGGAATCCTTTTGTCATGTGACACGATCCCATTTGTTTCAGAAATTCTGATGTTCATACACTGGGTTCAGGCCCTTACCGTAAGCTCACCTAAGATACTGCCACAGATCCTTGTGTCATCATTTATTTATCATTTACCGTTTATGGTAAAGTATTTATTGAGTTTCTGTTCTGTGCCCATGCCCAAGACTATATCATCCCTTTCATTTCCTAAATTATGAAGAGGAAAAATTACAAAGCTGTCACTTCCTGCCAAGGCCAATGACTTACTTCACTTAACAGAATACCCTGTAGGTCCATTCATGTTGTTGCAAATGGTAAGATTTCATTCTCTCTTTGTGACTGAATAATATTCCATTGTATGTCTAGACAACATTTTTACCCACTCATCTCTCTGTGGGCACCTAGGTTGCTTCCGTAACTTGGCTGTAGTAAATAATGCTGCAGAAAACATAGAGGTACATACATCTTTTCAAATTAGTGTTTTCGTTTTCTTTGGGTAAATACTCAGTAGTAGAATTATTGGATCGTGTGTCACTTCTATCTTTAATGTTTTGGGGAACCTGCATACAAAATAACAAGTACTTTGAACTCTGAGGGCCACCCCAGAATGTCCATCTTGCTGGTCACCCTGGGAATTCCATAGATTTTGCTTTTCCTCAAAGCAGTTATCAAGTCCGGACACGTTGGAAAGGAGGTAGGACATGTTTCCTGCTGTAGTTAGGTGAGATGAAAGAGGAAAGGAAAAGTAAGAATCCTGTTTTGTCTTGTGGCATTACGGTTATGGGCATGTGGACCACGGCCTTCTGTTTTTCGTGTGTGAAGGCGGGGAGCAGCACTTCCTGGCCAGCAGTTTGGCATCTGTGATGCAGGGCCCGAGCTCTGTGTAAAATGGGCACAGGGCCCGGACCGTGGCTCTTTTAGTCCCCTGTGTGCCTCCTCAAAAGGCAATTACTTCCTCTGCACTGTGGACATTGGACATACTTGCTATATCATGATCTGGAAGAGGAAACGGTAGATAATAATTAACGTAGCTTCCATTCTTTAATGCCAGGGCTCGTCTTATAGTGCTAATTATTATTGTGTTACAGGTTATGAAGTGTTTAGGATCATAGAATTTTGCTTTTAACCTTTAATTCTTGAAATTTTCAAACTTATACAAAGATAGAATGAATCCTGTGTACCCATCACCCAACGTCAACAGCCAGCCCGGGACTCAAATGGCCTGTCCTGCTTCCTCCATCCCCTCCTCCACTCTTTCCATTTGCCTAGTCTGTCACCGCACATTTATTTTGCCCTGAACTTTTTTTCGTTCATAGAGATGTTTTTATTCACCCTTCCCCATGAAATGACCTGACAGATTCTCTAATAACACTTGTCTTTAATTGCATAAAACAATGCTAAAGTGATTATATGCAATTGGGATTTTTCTTTAATTTGAGAGAAAGAGCACGAGAGAGCAAGCACAAGCAGGAGAGAGGGGCAGAGGGAGAGAGAGAGAGAATCTTAAGCGGGTTCCACGCTCAGTGCAAAGCCTGACGCAGGGCTTGATCCCACAATGCTAGCACCATGAGCTGAACTGAAATCAAGAGTGGGACACTCGACCGACTGAGCCACCCAGGAGCCCCAGCTGGGGTTTTTCTTAATGGTGAGGCTTGATGTTGAGAAAATGCCCTGAACTTTCTATGCCTGGAATTAGACAGCGAGGGATTTTTGTACCTGGCTTCCTCGGCTCAGTGTGAGGTCTGAGAGATTTCACCGATGTCGTTTGTATGCACCTCTGTTTGGTTTCCCTTTGCTTCCCACGGGTAAGCTCCCTCCTGGCCAGAGCTGCTGGGTGCCTGCCCTGCTGTTTTTCCAGCTCTGTGTCTTCTGCACCTCCTTTCCTCGTCCGGGAGCTCTGACCTGAGCCTATGCTCCCTCTCCCCTCATTTAACCTCTCTAGCTTCCTCACACTCTCCCTGGTTGCTCAATGCTCCTCTGCTTTTGACAATGCTCAGATGACAGCCATCTCTTGAAACAATCCTCCCACCCCTCAGAGTTCCCGTCTAGTTCCTTGTCTTCACTACACTGCCACTTCTCTAAATATTCCCGACTCACTGCCTGAGTTCTTGAATTCATGGTTCTTGAATTCATAGTTCTCTCTTGTGCTCCTTATCATTTGACCTTAGTTCCCTTGGTGCTCTGGAAAGCTCACCCGGGAGTCCCGAGGAACCCCTTAACCACCCAGTCCCATGAGCTATGGTAATTCCCTCCTTACTGGACCTCCCCCCCAAAAGTGGCTAATAACTGGCCCTCCTCCTGGTTCTGTGAGTAACAAATGCTGGAATTTATTTATTTATTTTAATTGTAAAAATATCACATGTGGTTGCGAGCACAGACTCTGGAACCAGTCTGCCAAAATCGGAGTACCGGCTCCTCTGCATTTAATCCTGAACTGGGAAAAGCAGTAGTAACAACCTCATAGCATTCCTTTGAGGAGGAGGTGGGTTCATATCTTTAAAGGTGTTAGAATGCTTGGCAAGTGTACAACATGCCGCAGAAGCATTAGCTGGTGAGACCAAAAGAGTAAAACCTTACAAACTGCAGGAGTGCATAGAAACATCCCTAAAAATCCCCCAGTTCTCACTGCCTAGCAATAGCTACATTTTAAGATATATATCCTTCGAGTATATTTTCTGGGTATAACATATTTTTAACCAAGCTTATATATATAGCATTAACTTCTGCCCTTCCTCCCCAACATCCCTCTCTTCTCCTAGCTGTCCTTGCCAGTGTCGCCCTGTCCTGGCAGCTCCCTTGGCCCCTTCTCTGCTCCTTTAAATCTGTCCTTTTAATCCAAGCCCTTGTGAGGAAGACCCCAGGAAGCTCCCGGCTCCTTTCCTCCGGCTCCTTTCCTCCGGCCCTTCCTACAGTGTAATGCTAAACTGCCACTTCCGGGCTGTCAGTCCCCATTCAACTCCAAGAAGGATGTCTTGCTCATTCTTAATGTCTCCTAGCTCTTGTATCCAGCTCTTTCTTTGCTTTCCAGTCACCTTCATCTGTTTGATGAAGTCCTAGGCATAATAGTGATGGGGACAGATAACATTGGGTGGCTTCTGTGTGCCAGGCTCTTTTTTTGTAGGATTGCATTTACTCGTTAAAGTCCTGAAAGGTAGGCACTCTTGTTTATCCCATGTGACAGGCAGAGAACCTAGGAGTTCAGTGAGGCTAAGTCATTCATTCAACATCCTGCAACACCAAGTGACACAGCCCAGATTTGAAACCAGTTACATCTGACCCCAAAGCCTGGGCTCTTTACCATGTTGCCCACCCCGAGGCCTTCCATGGAAATAGTCTATCTTGTCTTTCTCTGTCTCCCAGTTCTGTTCCATCCAAGATTGTTCAGTTCTTTTTCTGATAATACTCCCCATGTCTGTCACTTCTGCTCAGAAACCTTCGGAGCCCCCATAAGAGTCAGCTTTAACCTACTCTCTGCTGCTCCTTCCATATCCATTCTGAAATTCTCTTCACTCCTTGGCCGCCACCTACCCAGTTCCTTCCCTTCAAGGATTGAGTCATTAAAGAAATGTATCCTTCACACACCTCTCTGCTCTCCCAAGTCCCAATGACCATCCCCTCCCCAAGCTCCTTATGCTTACCTTTGTCATGCTTTAGTGGCCTTTTATTCCTTATTTTTCCAAGACTTCCTCCATCCTGTTGGGAGTCCTAAACCTTTTAACTACCGGTCTGGTATCTGCCACATGCCTTGTTTGTTAGGTGACGTAGCCCCCGCCGGGACTATAGACTCTTCTCAGCCCTCTCTCAGCCTTCTCTCCTCACCCTGCTCCTCCAGTGCCTCCAGGCAGCTGGCCCCTTCAAAGCAAAATGGCTGCCTGGTTGCGTTTTAATCTGAAATGGATGTAGCAGCACTCACCTGTCTCTGCTTTAAGCCATCCCATTAAGTGTTTGGGTCGTTTGTTTAAATGGACTGTAGGCAAGTAAGTGGACGTCTGTCTGCTTAGCAATATCAGAAAGCGTGCCCTCTGCTTAAAGTAGATCAGATGCTAGACCTTTATGACCAGAATCCAGCATGCTTCTGTTCTTCTGCTTTTGAGGGTAGAACGGCTATGTTGTAGAGAACGTCCTGGACAAGGGATCCCATTGTAGACCACCTCCATCCCTGCTCAGCGAGGGCAGGTGGGAGGTATTCCAGGAAGGCTGATTGGAAGGACTCCCAGCTGGTCACAGAGATGGAAAGGAAGGTACAGGTTCTCTGGGTGTGAGTATCAAAAAGGCCACAGACAACACTACCACAGGTAATAGTTTGGAATGTATGCCTCCTTCCTTTGACAGATTTGGTCCTATGTCCTTTGCCAGGAATAACTTTCTCAATGTAAAAGCTGCGTGCCTCAGTTTGGTCCTAGGATAATGCCAAGCATATGGACTAAGCTTGGTTTAAGTAGACCAACTGTTGATTTATTTAAAAGCTGGATTCTACTCCTGTTTAAAAAGTTCTGATTCAGAAATCACCTCCTTCTAACATAGTGGTTCTTCATTAAGGAGCATCTGAACCACCTTGGGGGCTTAAACCACAGACTGCTTGGGGCCCTACCTCCAGAGTTTCTGAATCAGGAGGTCCAAGTGGGGAGTTGAGAAACCTCTTTTTTTTTTTTAAATGTTTGTTTATTTTGAGAGAGCACAAGAGAGAGCATGCCCCCACATGTGCACAAGTGAGGAAGGGGCAGGGGCGGGGGTGGGGGTTAGAGAGAATCCCAAGCAGGCTCCATGCGGTTAGCATGAACCATGAGATCATGACCTAAAATCAAGAGTTGGACACTTAACCGACTGAGTCACCCAAGTGCCCCAAGAATCCTCATTTCTAAGAAGTTCCCACTGAGGATGTTGCTGTCTGCTGGTGTGGAGACTCACCAGTCTCCAGGACTCCTCTCCTGGGGCCACTCCCTGCTCTGAGACTGCTTCTCTTCACAGATGCTTAGCACCTCAGGGTACCAGGGAACTGTAACTCAAATACGTTCTTATGTTGTTTGGAAATCATTCTCTCACTGCATAAAGCACATCGCTTGCCCCCTGAGACGAGCCCTTTTAAGGCAGGAGATTTCTCTTCTGGTTCTCTCATCATTCCCACTTCCTCTTTCCAGCCCCAGCAAGCTCGGGTGGCTACAGTGTGCAGTAATGTTAGGAGCACCAGGGTTCACTTCAGCCCTGGCACTTACTCGCTAGGTATCCTACAGAACTTCGGTTTCCTCATTGGGAAAGTGATTAATAATCCCCGCTTCACCGTGATCTCCAGAGTAGAGTGTAAGTTAAAGTGTAAAAAAAAAAAAAAAAAAAAAAAAAAGGCTACAGAGCCATGCACATAACGTGCTCCCATTTGTATTTAAAGAGAGACATGTAAATAATCCTGCTTGTATGTGCATAGGATGTCTTGAGAAGGCGACAAGAGTAACTGATAACAGCGACCACCTCAGGAAGTCTAGCATAGGACAGCCAATTTTTGCCATATGCCCCTGGTGAAATTTGTTGTTTAAAATGTTTCCTCGCCATATATTGTTTTTAAAATTTTTAAACTAGTTATTGAAATAAGTTCTTTTTCAGAGTAAATAAAATAGCTTTAAATAAAGCCCATAACACAGAGCCTGGCACAGAAAAATCACTCTGTAACTGGTAGCTTTGGTGTTGAATATTAAATATATTAATATTAATATTAAATAATTGTAGAATTACATCCCTTTATTTATTAACAGACGAGATTGCCAGCCATCCTGGCTAGCCGTGCAGATATGAGCCAGTCATTTCTCAAGCAGCCTTGTTGTGTCAGGTAGAGAGGAAAACTTGTTTGCAAAGACCCTACTCATTGTTGACTGTAAATACGCTTCAGCCGGGTCCTGCACCCCTGCAGGTCACCGTCTTAAAGCTGCTCCCTACGGCTCCCCTTCACTGGCTGAAAGCCTGTTTGGGGCCCAGTCTGAGGGTACAAAGCAATGCAGCATTGCCCTCAGAATGTGGGTGCTATGTAAGTGGCCGACCCGTGCTGAAGGTGAATGTTCACAGTGCATTGGGGCCCCAGGGACTCCACCCAGGCTTCTCAGAGCTGTGAAGGGAACCAAATGGGTGGGTAACCTTTGGCTTGGAACAGTCGTATTTTGTGGGATACTTGTGGGAAGGAGCAGCAGGGTGTATCCTGCTTCTAAAAAAATAAACACCCGACACAAACACCCTAGGGTGAGAGGTTCACTTACTGATGTGTTGGTTGCTACATCTTCCCCAACTGTTTATTGAGGCCCTATTCTCTGGATTAGTCAATATGACAGGGAAGATGGCGTGTGATAACTCACCTGTCTGGTTAAGGGTGTGGCTTTGAAATAGGAGAGATCTGAGTTCAAGTTCGGTCTCTATCGCTTAATAGCTATCTGATCTTGAGCAAATCATTTAACCTGAACTTTAGTCTTGACAGGTATGATAAAACTGAGGTCTTACAGTGGCAGAGAATAGTAAATGAACTAATAACAGTATAGAGTATTTGATATAGTACCTGGCACAGAATAAGTAATGAGTAAATGTTACTGGTATACTATTACTATTGAGCTAAAACTTCTCACAGTTTTGTGGGAAGACAACATTCGTACATACAGTCAGTAACATAACAATAAGCATTAGCTGCACCAAAGTAAATGACAGCTCTACGTCTTCCTTCAGAAAGAGTAAACATAAGTACACACACAGCTCCTGCTCCCTGCCTCTCTCACGCCTGGGCCGTCCCCTTACAGGTCCTTGAACCCCTGAGCTTTAAGCATTTAGCAGGAATTCATAAAGGGAATAAATCACTGCAAGCAGAAACAGAGAGGCCTTCCTGGAAGAGATAAAAATATGAACTAGGGCCTAAAAGAAGAGAGGATTTTTTTAATGTTTGTTAATTTTTGAGATATAGAACGTGAGTGGAAGAGGAACAAAGAGAGAGAGACACACACACACACACACACACACACACGCACACACACACACACACACACAGAATCTAAAGCAGGCTCCAGGCTGTCAGCACAGAGCCTGACGAGGGGCTCAAACTCATGAACCATGAGATCATGACCTGAGCCAAAGTCAGCGGTCAACTGACTGAGCCATCCCGGCGCCCCAAGAAGAAAGAATTTAAATAGGCCAAGAGAAGCAGGCAGAGAACTTGCTCAGAGACTTGCAAGAGGACTTGTAAACACAGCTCACAGACAAAACGGGAGGGCAGTGACAGCTCCCTGGCACCACAGCAGCATTGCAGTGAAGCTCTTGGGCCTGGCCTCTGGAATCAGGCTGCCTGGGCTCACATCCCACTGAGGCAGCTTGCTAGCTGTTTGACACGAGGCACACACCTAACTTCTCCTTCACTGGCAACAAGAAGGTTTTTATTACGGTGGCAGAAATATTAGAGAGGATCTGGATTGCAAAGCTGAGCCCTCTGGACTTTCCTGGGGTACTGGGGAATCCTTTTCTGAGACCAGGGAAAATAAGGTGACAGTGGTATTGGATCTGAGCATACAGTGTTCAGGACAGATTAGATCAGAGAAAGAAAGATGAGAGGCATGAGTCCTATTATGGGGCTGATACTGTGGCCCTAACTTGAGGTGCTGGGAGCCAAGACACAGGTCAGATAGAAGCAGAGAGAATGGGGAAGAATAAAAACGAAGGGTTTGTCAAAGTGTAGGGATCAAGAGAATTTGGAAAGTGTCTGGTGGGGCAGCCACTGTGACTCATGAACCACTTGAAGTGTGGCCAGTCCAGACCAGGACGTGCTGTACTGTTTTAAATATTTAGTACCCAAAAAAAAGTAAAACATCCCGGTTAGTTTTTACATGGATTACATTTCGATTTGGGTCATATTCACCTAAAGAAAATGTCAAAATTTTACTTTTTTCTCTTTTTCATGTGGCTACTAGACAACATTTTAATTGCCTATGTGGCTCACGTTTCTACTGGGTAGCACTTGTTCTAAGGAATTAAGAGGAGGCAGAAGGAGATGCCTCAGTGACCAGGACAGTGGCGGTGTCACTCACAGAGGACATCAGAGAGGTGGAGGCAGACAGCGGTGTTTCATTGGGTTTTCCATGTGTTGTGTTTGAAGCAACTGGCACTGTTTTCATATAAATTCATTTTTAAAATTTTTTAGTGTTTATTGTTTGAGTGAGAGTGAGCAGGGAAGGAGCAGAGAAAGAGGGAGAGAGACAATCTCAAGCAGGCTCTGCACTGTCAGCACAGAGCCCAATGCTGGGCTCCGACCCTCAAACTATGAAATCATGACCTGAGCCAAAATCAGGAGCCAGATGCTCAACTGACCAAGCCACCCAGGCACTCCTGCATGTAAATTTAAATAGGCCTTCATTTAAGACCTTGGGATTGTGGTAAAGGGTTGTATGTGAAGTGCATTGGTCATAGCTGACGTCATACGGGTAGAACATTGTCTACCCCACTGAGGGCCAGTGTGGGTCAGGCAGGTGCTGCGTAATATACATGTGTTCTTTCATTTCCTCCTGGTAACAACCCTGTAAAGTAGGTACTATTATTCTCCTTTCTCATTTTACAGATGAGGAAACTGAAGTTCAGAGAAGTGAAGCAACTTGAGGTGTAGTAAGTGATAAGCCAGGATCCAAATTTATCTGTCAAAGCCCTGTTCGCTCTGCTACATCAGTCCTCCGGGACAGAGACCCTCAGAAAGCAAAGTCAGAAGGAGTCATACTGTAAAAAGGAGTATCATTGGACAAGCAAGAATAGGCTAGTCTAGCATCACCAAGAGGAGAAACTTTCTCGAAGGAAGTGGCCATTCAGAAACCCAATTGAGACTTTTATAGCAAAGAAGTATGTTAGATGATAGCAGGTATTTCAAACTGAAGGGCACTGAATCCTGTAAGTTAAGGTCATTAAAAAGGAGTCAGTATTTTCCAGGGCTTGTTCAGAACTTTGGAAAGTTAAGCATAGATCGGAAGTGATGTTCTTTTCAATGGACGTATTTTAATTCCCAGGCAAAAATAAACATGGGTAGAACCAAGAGGCAAGACTCTGACAATCATTATTGGTGTTTCTCAGGAGGACCACATCAGAACCATGTTGGAAGCTTTAAATACAAATTTTTGGACCCTGCCACAGACCTATTGAATCAGATTTTTTTTTAAATAAGTGCTCCAGATGTTCTAGATATACAGTGAGGTTAGGAACACACTGCTTAGGCTCCTGCAGCTCTCTCCTGGATTTATTACCTTGATCGGCTCATTCTCGTGGCTTCCAACCAGCTTTGCCAGGGATGATGGGATCATCTTCAGTCTTTAGCAATAGCCCTACCTAGAATCTGGCACAGTCCTTCTTTTAAAGAAGAGCAACCAGTTCTTCACTTAAGTCCTCTCCCAAGGCCACTTTCTTGACATGTACTATCATTGCTATGAAGACCACCTATCTAAATGAGTAGTGGGCCCTAGATGGAGGTCATGTCTTCTTTTGTCCAGGTCTCCTAACTGACAGCTCCCTCCCCTTCCTTTCCATTCCTTCCGTGTACTCTTGATGTACAGACACAAGCAATATAGGGTGGTGATTAAGAGGATGACCTTGGGAGTCAGGTGGCCCTGAGTCCCAGCTCTGCTGCATAAATCAGCATAATCTTCAGCAAGACTCCTTTGACCTGTGTTTGTTTCATCTGTAAAACAAATGATAAAAAGAACTCATCTCTAAGAGGATTAAATGAAATGATTCATGGAGTTCACTTACCAGGCACATAATAGATGGTGGTAGTTGTCAAATTTTATCCCAATAATCGCAGTAACATTGTCGCCACCATCATCATTGTTATTTATGGACATGTGGTTGGATGGCAGGTAAAGAGAACTCATCAAAGATACCATATAAGGACCTCACAGGGGTGTGGGAGTATAAAAACATACTACTTTTAGAGGATGAACTCTTGAGGTCTTGAGAGAGTGCTCTTCTTATTTTTAATTCTGCTAATTCTGACCCTATATAAACTCTTAGAAGAGCTCCAGACACTGTCTTCCCCAGCCCCAACGGCATTTTCCACTGTTCCATGCAGCCCTTCCTCATCTCTCCCTCTCATTTTTCTCCCCCATAGGCCAGCCACTTGATCTGTGTGCCCTTTGCTCTCAGAACTGGACAGGCAGGACATGGGGCTGGTCACAGTTTCACCACCCTTGATCTTACAGCCTATGAGCTCTAGCTGGGGAGAAGGAGAAAGAGAATCTTATGCTTACATCTCCGTGTTTTCAGGTCTTAGGGCGGGATGTGTTCAGCAATCATGGTGTGATAATAATAGAAATCATAGCTAGCCTTTGTAAGTTATTTACAGATTACAAAACAACAGATTAACAACTGTGTATCAGTCAGGGTTCAGTTACAACAAACAGTGTGCTTGGCAGTGCCTGTGGAATGGGCTTTCATACAAGGGATGGGGTGCTTGCATAAGCAGCAGAAGGGCTGGAGGAACTGGTTCTTGACTTCCAGACCAGGACCAGCTTCCAGACATCACCATAGAACTGGCCCCCCAGCCCCCAACCCCCGCCACTGATGCCCAGCAGGAAGTGGAGAATTGGGAGGCCATTGTAGCCACAGAGTTTCTTAGTGCCACATTGCCAGCGGCTGCATGCTGGGGTGCTCCCAAAGAGCAATGTGCTCACCACCTTGCTTGTCAGCAGAAAATAAGCCGAGCTGCGAGCACCAGGCTCTTCACTTCCACCTTCCAGATCTCTGATGAAACGCATCCCTACCCGTTTGGCAGAACCGCATCATCCAGATGCCAATTGCTAGAGAACCTTTGTGCCTCAGTTGGCTCAGGTTGCCATAACACAGTACCATAGGCTGAGTGGCTTAAATAACAGAGATTTGTCTTCTGGGGGCTACAAGTTTGCAATCAAGGGGTCAATAGGCTTGCTGTCCTCCAAGGCCTCTCTCCATGGCTTGTAGATGGCCATCTTCTCCCCACATCTTCCCATGTTCTTCCCTCTGTGCCCGTCTGTCTCTAAATTCCCTCCTTTTTTTTTTTTTTTTAAATATGAGAGAGAGAGAGGGTGCCTGAGTAGGCAGGGTAGGGGCAGAGAGAGAGAGAGAGAGAGAGAGAGAGAGAGAATCCCAAGCAGGCTCTACAATGTGAACACAGAGCCTGATGTGGGGCTTGCTGCAAATCTGTGAGATCATAACCTGAACTGAAATCAAGAGTTGGATGCTTAACTGACTGAGCCACCCTGGCACCCTCTAAATTCCCTCTTCTTACAAGGACACCAGTCATACGGGATCGGGGCCCACCCTAATGAGCTCAGTTAACTTAATTGTGCCTATAAAGGCTCTATCTCCAAATACAGTTTATTCTGAGTTATGGGGGGTTATTTTTCTTTCCATGACTGTGGTGCAGCAGGACGCCACTGGAGGAAGGGAGGGCAGCTGTCCGGTGCCAACTGTCAGGGACTGCAGGTGCCTAGAGTACTTCGCAGGGGGTGCAATCAGAAAGTATAGGCACTTAACGCTCAGCAAAAGTATTCTTTGTATTTACTACACTCACATGCTTGTTTTATCTGATGTCTTAACAGCTCTTTGAAATAGGAAAGTATTATTATCCCCATTTTTCCCATGAGAAAATTGAGGCTTTCGTAGGTTATGAGTCCTTCCCCAGGGCCCCAGAACTAGGCAGTGGCAAGGACAGGAATGAGCTCAAGCCCCCTGTCCTAATCCTTGAGCATGTCCCTGGAACTAAATGTCCAAGGCAGAGTACAAAAGCTGTGTCCCAAGTTCAAATAGAGGGATAGGCAGGTATGTCAGCAAATGTTAAAGCAGCAGCCTCTACTCTGACCTGGCCCAGTTTTCTAAGATTTTTCTGACTTTTCCAGAAATCTTTGTCTTAAAGCCATAGCTCTGCTTTTCAAATGTTGAAAATTTAAAGTTAACACACACACACACACACACACACACACACACACACACACACACACACACACGGTTGAGTTAACCCTGTGCAGGGCCCAACCAAACACATCTGTAGTCTGGATTCAGTATGTAGGCTCTGATTTAAAAGAAGTGTTCAGGAGATAGAGACACTGTTCTAAGGACCTGACTGTACTCCCTCTAAGGTTATATTAGAAACATGTTGCTACCCAATCACATTACCTTGAAATTCTTCTTTTGCTCGGTGAATTTTTCTCCTGTTTCACACCGAATGCATAATTTTCGGTCTTGTCAGTGAACCAAGGGACCCAGCATTTATTAAATATCTGTGTGTCCAGGGGACAGTACTGATAGGCACTCTTGTTTCTCCTCCCAGCAACCCTGTCAGGTAAGTATTGCTGCCTGCACCTGTTAATAGATGGGGGAGACCAACAAAGAGCCAGGCCAGGGTAAGACATTAAGATAAGACTTTGATAGTTGAAGGAAAGATCAGAAGGGAAGTTGTAGGAAGATCAGATGGAAGCCGTTTGGGCTTTTTATTGTTTTTTTTTTTTTTTTTTAACCTGCTCCCTTATTATAGACACAAGGGGCGTATTTGCTCAGAACACTGGCTTCGGTCCAGTGCTTCAGTTATTGGCTTGGCCAGGATGACCTTGTGATTCAGCCACTGCTTCCCCGAGCATGCTTCCTGACACACTTTCCATCCCCACCCTCTCCCTGCTGCAGGCCCTGGACAAAGATTAAGATGCTCTTCTTTCCCTAATGGGAAATCTTGTTCCTAGGAATTTCTAGGAACCTAAGAGTTCAGATAAACAACAGCCTTAAAACCAATGCCAACTATTTTGAATCACTAAATATTACATATGTTTGTTCAGATCTGCTAGCCACATGTAAAAATGTGAACAAGGCCGTAGAAGTGATAGCCAGGGTTTCATCAAACTGGGGGTCTCTGGTGCAGGCGTCTGCCCTTTAAGGAGGCGGAGGCAGGGACAGAGAGCTGGTGGCTCAGGATCTCCAGATGCTGACCTCAGTTTTTGCCTGGCTGTGACAGCTAGAACATTCTTGCTTAGCTTGCAGAAAGGAGAAGGGAGGCCTGTTTTTCAGGGCACTTGATAAACAGATGCTTTTTGCACCAGAAGGGATGTTGCACAGAGCAGTCAGCAAGCCCACAACTCCAGGTCATCAGTGTCAAGGTCACCTTAGCCCTGAGTGTTTGTGAATCAAATTAATTGGAATTGCATCCTCTCCTTGGTGCAGTGGGAAGCGTGGCTTCCGTGGCTTCCGGTGTGAAAGGCTTACGAGCTGGTTCAGGGCTTATGAGTTGGGTTAACTTGAAGCAAGTTTTTCAAACTTTAGTTTGAAAAATGAGTATGAAATAGTAATATACCTTTCAGGATCCTAGTGAGGCTTCACGGACCACTGTGAATAAAAGCAACGTGTGCAGTCTAGGGTTGCATACAAATATCAGGTGGTGTTTGCTTTGGAAGCTATTCTTAAAATAAGAATAAAGCAAGCTTTTTATCCACCTGGTAGCACAGACAGACATCCTTGCCTTTGAGGACAGAGCAAAGAAAACCCTCTCAAGGCACAGAGATGGTCAGAGCTGTCTGTTCTCTCTGTCTAGCTGTTGAAGAGATGCAAAGCTGCTGCAGGTCTGGCACAGTCCTCAGTAGACCTCCAGCTCCTGGAAACACCTCCCATCTCTCCACAGTCAAATAGCAGTGGCTGTTTTGGCAGTGACGGGAGGTGGCTCAGCCCCCAGGTCCCTCCACGGGGCTCCTTAAGTTGAAACTTTGATCTGACCTCTCCCTAAAAAGAATGTTGTAGTAAGAGATGATGTTGGTCTCAGTGGTCCCGTACACAACTTTTTCTAGGAATGGCCACAAATATCCCCATTTAATTGACCTGCCAAACGCTATTCCTATACAGTATTGAGTAGGAAGTTATTGTTGCTTAATAATCCATGAAACTGTGAAAATAACCCTCCTCTTAAACTTTGACTATTTTTCTGGGTGGGCTTAGACATACGCCAGGAGAGGGAAACAGACTTTGAGAAGAAAACTCTTATTTGCTTTGGGAGCCCAGGAGAAGTTGGTGGGGCCAGAGGAGGGGCTCTACTTCCCCTGAAGCAGAAGAGAAAGGGTCCGCAGGGGAAGGAAGCCAGAAGTTGTCTGAGAGGGGAGAAGATTGTGAAGGAGCAGGTCAGAACACCGATGTCAGAATAGGGGAAAACTGCCAGAAGTGCTAAACCTGCAGGCAGGAACTGTGAAGTCCTAGCTGTTTTCAATCACATCTGTAATATAGGAAGAAAGTCCTCCGTGTACTAGAGGCAAAGTTTCTCACCAATTTTAGAGGTACTTACCCCAGCATTTTTTAAAAATTTATAATGCTTTATTTTTTGAGAGACAGAAGGCAACACAGCATCTGAAGCAGGTCTAGGCTCTGAACTGTCAGCACAGAGCCCGACGCAGGGTTCGAACCCTCGAACTGCAAGATCATGACCTGAGCCAAAGGTGTACGCTTAACTGACTGAGCCACTCAGGTGCCTCTACCCCAGTATTTTGTAATAGAGCCTGACCGTGGGCTCTTTGCTCATAAGTATGCAGGAGGGAGCAATGAGTGGTCCGGGCTGACCAATGTGAGCTGGTGTACAGTTAAGAGGAAAACTTGCCCAGGCCTTGGAAAGTTTGTGCCCTGGAGGCTGAGGGGAAGAGAATGCTTGGTGTTATTCTCATGCTAAGGGACATTTAGAAAGTCCTTAGGATGGAGCCTGGAAACCACAGGCCTTTCAGAAGGGTATCATATTCACATTCTGGGGGCCAGTCCTCAGAGCCCTCACTCACTGCCATAGGAGCCCCATTTAACATGCTGCAGGGCACAAAACATGGAACTAGAATGCCGTGCATCAGGGTGCTTCACTCCACTTGCAGGGAGGTTTGCCTTCTGCCTTGGTCCCATTTCAAAGGCTCTCTTAATAAGTGCTTGCCTGGGAGCACAGAACACTGGGCCAGGCCTCTGGGTATGAGCAAAGCCACTGGGAGCAGACCCTAGCTAGGCCTCTCCCTTGGGTGGGGTGGGATGACAGGAGTCAGAGGAAGAGGCAGCAAGTCAGGGAGTGTGTTGAAATGAGGTCGCCAAGGCCTAGGATAAAGCAGGGCCACCCTGCCCTGCCATATGATTCCTCCTCCCAGTGTCCTGCATGGCCAGGACGTCCTTATTTTAAGGGAATCCTCTGTTGCCTGGCACCAGCCCTTCCTTTCTGCCCTGGCGGCGAAGTGCATTAGAATTGCCTAAGGATGCCCTTACATGGGGGCCTCATGCCACAGCCCACCGCGGCCCAGTTCTTAGAACCCTGGAGCCTCACTGACCTGGGGGAGGCAGCCAGGTACACAGGGAATTCTGATTCATTGTGCTGGGTGTGGCCTCCCCAGGATAAATACAAGAGCAGCTGCTGTTTTTGGAGTGCCTTGGTCCTCTGATAAACACTACATGTGCATGAGCAAACAGACTCCTCAAAAACCATCGTCTCCTCAAATTATGCAGAAGAGAACTTGGACCCATAGAGGTTAAGTGACCAGCCCAGTTTCACCCAGCTAGTAAGTGGCAGAGGCAGGGTCCAAACCCAGGAAGGTGAAGCATGACAGTGAGGCTGGATGTCAAAGTTCTGCACACAGTTAAAAACACAGGTTTATTTGTGCAGTTGACCCTAAGCCACCTCTGACCAAAGCCCTGGCCAAGTCTTGGCCCCGAGCCCTTGGGAGCATTCCAAGTGTGGCAGAGTTCAGGTGGAGCACCTTGGTGCCCACGTGGTAGACACTGTGGAGCCTGGAGGTTGAGGGCAGGTTGTGTAGCCCTGCCTGGTCCTAAGCCTTTATAGCAGAGACGCTTTGTACAACTGCAGCCTTTCCAGAAGGTTGAGTCAGCCTGGGTTTGCTGCAGGCGCCACGGTGCCCTAAGACTTTGCTGAGCCCTTGTACAGTTCGAGGGAGGCATACCTACCGTCCACCTGCTCCTATGAGTCACAGAACTGCTGCCCAGCATGCCAGCTCTGCCTTTCCCCAACTCGCCACGGTGCCCAGACAGAACTCAGCCATATATGGTAGGGGCGCCAACAGCGCTTTTCCTAGCCTGCCTGCCTTGAACAACCAGCCGGGTTGAAGCTCAAGGTCCAGGAGGTTTCATTTCCTTTTTACCAGGTGACTGGGGAATGAGAGGAAAAGAACAACCTTGGCTCCAAGGCTCAGGTCCGAGAGGAGAGTCAACCCCTGAACACATGGTGGGGGTACAGGACTAGCAAGTGCCTTGGGTCCCCGGATGGGGCCAGAGAGAAGTAAAGGAGGGAAAGATCGAGTTCTGTTTCAGGTTTTAGGCTGTTCAGTGTATCCCCTTTGACAGGGGGTTCATCACTGAGAGTCTTGCAGCTGAAAGGTTCCCACTTTTTCCTGAATAAAGGCTTCCTTATCTGCCTAACTAACATTCCTCAAATGATTGCAAACCTCGATTGCACCTAAAAATGTACCCTTTGTGCAAAGTTCTCCAGAGGCACTCTCTTTTGCTGTTTTCTGTTGCCAGGACTTGAATCAGTGTAATAGTTGGGTAAGAGAGCCAAAATGAAATAAAATCAAACCTTCTATTAAAGTACACGGCAGTAATATTAAACTACACACGTAACGTGGCCTGTGCTTGCATATGCTCCTATGTGCCGGAGGCTCCCTAACTACCGCAAATGTTTATGTATATTTGTTTCCTCTTAGAAGATGCTAGAAAAGGCTCCATTGTGCTGTATGTTGAGGTGTATGGTTGAAACAACTCGTACTGGGTTTCTGCAAAGGAAAGAATTATGAAGGAGCTTCCATGGGAGGGCATTCTCGTAACTACCTCACAGAGCCCGTGATGACTGGGAACAACTCACCCTTTTCCCCTAAGTAATGAAAACTTAGGGGAATGCTTAAACAACTTACATTCTTTTCAGGTTTCAGGTAAAAACAACACCTGACAATGTCGAGCAAAACAGCAAGCACCAACAATATCGCCCAGGCACGGAGAACTGTGCAGCAGTTGAGAATGGAAGCCTCCATCGAGAGAATAAAGGTAAGAGGCCTGGATGAGAGCAGACGTGTTTTCGATCAGACCCCTCTGCTCTCCACAGCGAGGCCGCATTTTCAAGAAGGCAGTGCTATTCCATGCAGCTGGGGGTCAGGATTTTCCTGGAGCAAGCTGAGAGCCTCAGAATCTTAATGTCCATTGCTACCGGGCATGGGCTTCATTTCAAAAGCACAGGGAAGCCCAAGTGTCTGAGTCAGCCTCTCTCTTGGAACAGAAAACCTAAACCCAATGACAGAATTCCCTGAGGACCTGCCTTCCCTGAAGGAACACAGTCAAGGCCCATGATCTCTGTGTTCTACACTGGGACAGGGTTTCTAGACAGACTTTACAAACACCCTGTTTTCCCTCTGGAATCCAGTAAGCGCTCTAGAGTTCTCTGTGCAGGGGAGGTAACAAGCTAACACTCAGGGTCTCCTTTTTAAGACTATGCACTTTTTAAATGTGTGCAGACTATTTTAATGACTACATTCTGTACCCAGAGTGAGTAATGCCAGCCTTAATTGAGATCTACAAGAAACAGGAAGGCGTTTGTAAGGTCACCTGACTTCGAAGTCTTTTCTCCCCAAATCCCAAGAGACAACTAGGCAGTGTGGGCCCTGGAATGTTGTGAGTAATGCTGTTTCCTAGAAACTGAAGCAGTCACCTGATACATTCCTCGGGGCCTAGAGATAGTCACCTATCTTCAAAACATGAGGCTGCTTATGCTGTATTTGACAGGATTCAGCTGCTCTGGGTTCCTTGCCTGAGGACACTGATCTGATTATTCTGCAGAATAGCCCACCCAGACTTCTGAACAGGGCATGGCATTTTCTGTTAACTCATGCCAGAGGAAGGCACTGAATCTTCTTCCCATTGGAGAGAGAAATTTTTAATCCTCCTTTTATTTTCCTAAGACCAACCTTTAACAGTAGAACCTGAAACTCTTCTCTCAAGAATATTGACTCCAAGTCCATAATTCAGTTCCTAAACTCTCCTGCATGTCTTTTGTATCAAATACAAACTAAAATACAGCCTTCTCTTGATTCACATATACTGCCCCGTTCCCACGCTTTATTTTGAAAAATGTCAGACCTATAGAAGAGCTATAAGAACAAACACCCATCTCCTCTTTGCCAAGATTCACCAGTTATTAACGTTTTGCCACATTTGCTTTTCTCTCTACAGACACCCACACAACACACATCCTTTAAACCACTTGAAAGTTATTTGCAGACATCGTGACTCTTCACCCTTAAATACTTCACCTTTTTCATAACCACAGTACAATTATAACATTCGGGATCATCTAATAATATCTACCACACAGCCCACTTTTGAAGAATCCAGGCCAGCTCATTTTGCAGAATGGCCCTCCTGTTGGAGACCATTGCTTACCAATTATTCGATTTCGGCTAAATGTTGTGGCAGGAATACTTGCTAGCTGGTGGTGGGTCATCTGTGCTCACATGAGGAGACACATGGTATCATTTTTCTCCGATCTTTAAATCTGATCACTCGGTTAAAGAAGCAGAGCTGCCAGATGGGTCTGTTTACAAATCTTTTTCCTTTTTCACTGACAAGTAATCTGGGAGAAACAGGGTCTCGAAGTATCACCCCCACCAGTCTTCTACGCAGACGGCCAGCATTCAACTGCCCTTTTAAAGTTTGTGACTTCATTACTATCTCACGTGTTTGCTTTGGTTTGTCAGGTTTCAAAGGCATCAGCAGACCTCATGTCCTACTGTGAGGAGCATGCCAGGAGCGACCCTTTGCTGATCGGGATCCCAACCTCAGAAAACCCTTTCAAGGATAAAAAAACTTGCATCATCTTATAGAGAAGTACAGAAACAGTCCCTCGCCTCTTCTCAACAAAACAAATTATGAGCAGCTCCTTGGAAGAAATTTACCTTCAGCTTGTTTGGTAACCACTGCTAATAACTAAAATACTCTAACTTGGAATGATTGACTCTGATGTCTTTATTCTCCAAGTTGCCCTTTCTCTAAAACACCTTTTACTGATTTAATACAGAATAACAATCTTCTTTTCCATTTGGTAACTATGGTGTCATATTGGGTTACTGCTTTAGAAAAGTTGGTTTGGGCTATTTAAAAAACATGATTATATACTTTGAAATATGAATAACCCAGTCATATCAAGACCTGAATTACCTAAATACCTGTCTAGATTAAGATGCCAACTTACTGAAACCTTTATATCATAGTATGTTTTTAATAGGGTTGTGCCAACCTGTACAGTGTACATGGGTGAGGAGTGTTTTGTGTGTATATATATGTCTTTGTATATACACATATCAATGCTTAGTTCCTTATTAAAATCTCTCTCCACACCATCAGTTCAACTCCAGAAGTTATACCTTTGTCTTGAGCTGTATATAGATAGAATAAAAGTTTTTCATATAGTTATTGTACAAAAAGGTATCCACTGTAATTGAGTCATGATGAGTCATGAAGAAATGTTGCTGACGTCGTAGGCTATAATCAGCTATATGGATTAAAATTTAAAAACTGAACTAAAAACCTCTTATGAGGTATTCACAAGGGAACCCTAAAAGTCTCTCATGATCCTGAGTCTAGAGAAGCAGGGGAGGCCTCTGGGCTCATGTTCTCTAGATTACAGGGAGACACCTCTGCCACCTTATGCCCAGAGTGAGACAGAGTGCACATGAGCCGCTGCCAAAAAGAAGCAGGAATGTGTGAAAACCAGCTGCTTTTCTCCAAACTTTGTGATTTCACTCTCTTTGCTCTGCCCTTTGTCTTTCCTCTCCCACTAGAACAGCTCCCCAGCCCCAAGTGGGTGGGACGGAAACAACACAACGGTATCAGGCCCTGCAGTACTTTTCAAATACCTGTAGTGCCAGTGTGTTCCCTACCTTGTCCACAAACCACCCGAGGCAGGCTTGGACTCAACGACTTGATTCCAGCACGGGTTCCTTGATTTTCCTCTGGACATGAATGCAGCCCTGACATCCTTGGACTTTCTAGGGGGCATCCCAAGGAATCTCCTGTGCCCAGAGAGTATTTTAACTTTATCGGGAGGGAGAAAGGTTCTTTTAAAAAAAATAATGATAAAGTGCTCATGTAAGGGCTCAAATCATACACAAGCCTTTGATGTTTTAATTCATCTTTAGTTCATTAAAAATAACTACTGATGAAGGATAAAAGCTTATTTTCAAAAAGGAGTCAACCCCACGATGGAATTATTTACGATGGTTTTCCCTAGTTCTGTATAATCTTGCCCTGCAACACAAGCCCCTTTTAAAACCTAATGTCTGTTTTTGAGTATTAAGCTGATCATGGGTGAACAAATGTAGTGCTATTTTTAAACTGCTCAAATATAGACAGTATTTCCCCAGTCACCTATCTATTCAGTATTGTGAACTGCCCTGACTTTTCCAAGATCATGTGAAAATCACGCCACAGGCCTTAACCTCTTGTCCTCTGCCTCTGGGTTTTGCAATATGACCAGGTTTCAAGTAAATTATAGGCACCTGTTTAGGAGAGAAAAAGGTGTAATTTGAAATGTACACTAAAAGAAAACATTACATTTAATGCTTCACTTAATGAGACATTTTCTTTTCATAAGTATATTTTTCTACTGATAGTTTCAGAACACTAATCTTATTTTCACTCTGATTTTTAACATGTTTTGTTTTAAATATTTATAATACAGCTCATTAAATATTTTTATGAAATTTTATTATGCCTTTTCATTGTATGTGCACTTTTTCAGTAGCAAGCATAGTTCATTCTTTAGTACTAAATTAATGTTCTTTTACCAAAAGAGAACAATTATATTTTGCTCTCTATTTGTTAAAGTGCTTATAGTGGTAAGGGAAAGACTTGAGGTCCCTGGAGATTTCATTTTTGCTGGTCAGATACCGTGAAGGCTAGGAGTATAAATGTCATGTCACTTCCTAAAGAGGTACAGGGCATGTTTCAGAAAAGTGAAATCACATCCTTTGATGCTGGACCCAGTGGGGGAAAAATTGTAGTTATGTGTTGATTTACTTACAACTAGACGTCTATGTGAGAAAGTATACGTATAGGATATGTAGAAGTCACTTATTTATCAGGCTTTATTTTACTTACAAAACACCAGTTTTAACTGGTCTGTGCAGCTGGTTTATGATGATGGACAAATGCCCAGTATGTGTCATTGTTTTTCCAGCTACCACTATAAAAACACACTTAATCACATATATACATGCAACTTCTTGGCGTCCTCTCTGTGGAGCTATTTAAATGTGTTCATTATACTTTTGCCTTTAATGCTGTTTCTGTTAACAGTGATCTATTTTCATTCTTAAATGTTCATTAGTGCATAAATCTGTCCAATTGAGGCCTCAGGACCATGGCAAGATATGCTAGATGACATTTCATGACTCCAAAGGATTTTACAGAAATCATTCACCAAGTATAGGTTGTGGCTACTTTTTCTTCTACAAAAAAATCAGGTTTTTACATGTCCTTACCTTATGCAAATGAAAGTGCCATAATTATCTTTTAAAGGAAGGACCTGCCTTCTCTCCATACTGTCTTTGTACTTTACTAATCTTTTCAACTATCAAAAAGTTATACCAGTGATTTAGTAATTTTGAGGCATAGGTTGGTTAGTTTAGGTAGTAGAGGATGTGCTAAACTTTGGCATTAGCCTCTTCTCAGCTGATTTACAACTAAGTGTCATCTGATTACACCAACTCTTGATTGAAGGTCTGTGGAGGCCCAAGAAGTGAACTGCATGTCAGTCCTTCTCAAAATATAATACTGGAGTGCATTATGAATTGTATTGATTTCTTTTATGGTAGATCTGTTAACAGGAACAAAGCATGTGAATCAAATAGAATTAAGTGTAAATTAAAATAGAGCGCTTAGTTGGGGTGGCCTGGATCATAGCCTTGGATCCTTCTTCAGCCAATGTGGTGTCCCTGTGTCGTGTGACTCTGAACAAGGCACTTCATCTCGCTGGGCCTCCGTTTCGCCATCTGTAAAACAAGGGGCTTGAAGTAGATGATGGTGGAGATTCTCCCCCACCTCCACTGTCCAAAGCCTCGGTCCAATGGCCTATCCCGCCACAGGTCCTGCCAATGTGTTGGTGCTATAAGCTGCTTCAAGTATATAATGGTTTGTCTATCAATATGCTCATTTAATAGCTTATGAAAGGCCTTTTTGTTATAAAGCCTTTTCTGGTTTTATGGACTTGATTACTGTAATGTCTTGTTTTTAGCCATGTAACTAAACATCATTCACTTGATGTCCCAGTAATCTGCGTTTAGTACATAGTTGATGGGATTTTGTTATTTTATAGCATTCTTTGGCTATTCATCTGTCCAGCATCTTATTAACCTAAGCACTGTGATCATCGTTTGGAAATCTGTCCTATGGAAAGAGTAGAAAAACATTTACTTCACATGTATTTCACAGATTCAAAAGAAGTTTCATTAAAACATCCTTCTCTTTACTGGATCAGTGCCTCAATGTATCATCCTACTTGTGTTTTGCTCAATAAATTAATAGAAGACCAGTTCTCTTCCATTTTCCTTTATTCAGTTAACATTCTCTGAACACCTGAGAGCCAGATGTTGAATACCAGGCTCTGACACTCCAATGAATAAGACACACACAGTCCAGAGCAACGAGGGTGGAATGGCCGATATAGAACAATCAGAGTACCAGAGTGCCCCGTGTGAAGGTGAGCACATAGTACTGTGAGAGCCCGGAGAGGGAAGGACCAGCTCCACAACAGTGAAGTCTGAGGAGGCTTCAACGGAGGTGATGATTGAGCTGGGTCTTGAGAAAAGAAATTTTGTAAGCAGTGGAATGAAGTTTTGGAAGGAAGTGAGGGAAGAGAAGGAAAGTGTGCTCAAAACTAGTGTGCAGAGTATACCTCCCAAACTACTTGTTTATCCTGCAAGCAACAGGAAGGCAGTGGACATTATTAAAGAAAAATGATGTAATGATATCCAATGTGTAAGAGGGCTATTTCCCATCCTGAGACTTAGCTGTGACCATGGAAACAGATAACAAATGAAAAGGCATTACACTCAACAATGACTCATATTCACCAAGTGTTTGCCAAAGGTACCCTGCCTCCTCCTCAATTCCTTCCACTAGGGCTGGGATTCCCTTAGAGATGAAGGAAGAATATCATCATCCAGAAAGGAAAAAAAAAAGGCAGCCAGTGAGTGTCTGGTTATGGACTAGGCAGCTACAGAGATGGCCCTGACTTCTGAGAATCAGTCCTGATACACTATGAAGGGTAGTAGCCAAAGAGTCCTTCAACCTTTTCTAGGAAAGGACTAAAGAAGTTAGATATTTTGGTCATGAAAAACAGCAACTAACATGCACTTTCACTCATTCAGACCAAATTAAAAGTTCCTGTGACTTTCAATGAAAGACAATTGTATTGGGAGATGGGAGATTGGCTTGGATAGGGATGAGTTTAAAACATGGTGAAGAAAGAGAGGGTAATAAAAAGGATAGACAATGTAAGTATGTAAGTAAACATGGCAGACGAAACGTTATACTACCTTAATGTTCTGAACAAGGAACTCACACCTACAGGTGATGGTGGTAGCTTAGTGCAGAGATGCTTATCATGTGGCCTTCCAACTCTTAGATATGGGGGAAGATCAGCTTCTCATTGGCAATATGGTCAGTTACAACATAGATATACCTGTGTATAGACATTAGAAGCTGCCTCATTTGGCTAAGTAGACACTTGAGGATTTCTCCCTTCTTCCCTCCCTGTCCCTAGGTTTACAAACTTTTGGGTTACAGCTCTATAGAACCTGATTCCACCATCAGCTATGGCCGTGTTTGCACAACCTAACATGGCTACCACCTTTAGCTTGTCTTCAGAGCATAGCCCTACTGGCTACTTTACCCCTTTACAACTGTAAGCAGCAAACAACCTTTGCCTTCAGATGAGCCCTTCTACTACTCCAATCACTATCACCTTATCAGAGTCATTCATGTCTATTAAGGCCATTTAATTGTAGGTCAGCCTTGAACAAACATGCACAGTTGGTCTCAGGAACCCTTCCTTCAATTATCAATTTTTTCAGAAACCAATGTTCTCTTTATCCTGAAGGAAAAAGCAATCCTAATAAATTCATCCTAAAATGCTAATGACTTAATGGTTAGAAGATCATTGGCACTATAAAATAGGACTATGGAAAGAGTAATGTTTAGCATAAAAGTAGAAGTTAATAGTAAAGTTGTAGATATCGTTGAGAATTATTTATATGAAGTATTCTTATGCCCTATAAATCTGAGATAATCTATTCAATTATAAAAGCAAGTAATTGAAACCATTGAGATGCATAATGGTAAGATCCCAGGCTTGGAAGGCTAAGAAATTTGCAGCCAAAACATCTATGTACAAGTTGCTTCTTCTGGTCTCTAGATCCATCCCCACCGCCCTCCCCCACATCCTTCCACACATACATCCTGCTTAGATAGAAATGAGAGCTTCATTGACTAAGACTTTAAATCTGGTCCTAACATAAGATATTCATCCTGTGACATTACGAGGGCCCTGTGAATCTGTAAGTTGGTACACTGGGGGCAAGCCTAAGGCAGCCACTCACTGGAAGAACATGGCCAGCAGTACCTGCTTTGTTCCTGGCACTGACAAACTTGAGCATTAATGTCTCCTGAGATCTGGTTAAGGATAACTCTTAAGTAAAAGTTGCCATGTGAACAAGAGAAAACTCAGAAATAAACCCATGCTTATATGGTCAATCTATGACAAAGGAAGCAAGAATATACGGTGAGGAAAAGAGTCTCTTTGATAGGTAGTCCTGGGAAAACTGGACAGTTACATGCAGGAGAATGAAACTGGACCACTTTTTACATCACACACAAACTCAAAATGGATTAAAGACCTAATTATGAGACATAAAACCATAAAACTCAGAAAACACAGACAATAATTTCTTTAACATTGGCCTTTGCAACATTTTTCCAGATACATCTCAAGTAAAGAGAACAAAAGCAAAAATAAACTGTTGGGACTACACCACAATAAGAGACTTTTGCACAGGGTAGGAAGCCAGCAGAACAAAAGGCAACTTACTGAATGGGACAAGATACTTACAAATAATATATCTGAAAAGGAGTTAATACATAAATAATTTATGTAACTCAATACATATACACACAAATAATTCACTTAAAGATGGGTAGAGGACCTGAATAGACATTTTTCCAACGAAGACATACAGGTAGCCAACAGACACTTAAAGAGGTGCTCAACGTCACAAAGCATCAGAAAGTGCAGATCAAAACCACAATGAGGCATCACTTCACACCTGTCAGACTAACTAGAATCAAAAAGTCAAGAACTAACATGTGGGTGAGGGTGTAGAAAAGAGGAATCCTTTTACACTGCTGGTGGAAATACAAATTGATGCAGCCACTGTGAAAAACAGTATGGAGTTTCCTCAAAAAATAAATAAGTAAACAAACAAACATACCCTATCCAATAATTCTACTAGGTATTTACCCAAAGAAAATACAAATACTAATTTGAAAAGATAGATGCACCCTTACATTTATTACATTAAAATTTTTTTTAATTCTAGTATAGCTAATATGCAGTGCTATATTAGTTTCAGGTATAAAATATGGTGATTCAACAATTCTATATATTACTCAGTGTCATGAAGACAAGTGAACTCTCAATCCACCTTCACCTATTTCACCCCTCCACCTCACCTACCTCCCTTCTGGTAACCATCTGTTTGTTCTCTATAGTTAAGAGTCTGGGGGTTTTTGTTTCTCTTTTTTGGCTTTGTTCATTTGTTTTGTTTTTTAGATTCCACCCAAGAGTGAAATCATATAATATTGGTCTTTCTCTGGCTTATTTTGCTTAGTGTAATACCCTACTAGATCCATCCATGTTGTTGCAAGATTTCACTTTTTTATGGCTAAATAATATTCCATCACATATATACATATATCTCACATATGTATATATCACATATATATATATCACTTATTTATGCTTCAACTATCCATGGACATTTAGTTGCTTCCATGTCTTGGCTATTGTCAATAATGCTACACTGTAGCCAAATTATGGAGGCAGTTCAAGTATCCATGGATAGATGAATGGATAAAGAAGATGTGAGATACACATACACAGTGGAATACCACCTGAGACATAAAAAAAAAAGAAAGAAAGAAATCTTGACATTTGCAACCACATGGATAGATAGAGAGGGTATCATGTTGAGCAAATTAGTCAGAGAAAGACAAATACCATATGATTTCACTCATGTGGAATCTAAATAAACAAAAAACAGAAACAGACCCATAAACGCAGAGAAGAAATGTGAGGGGAGGGGGTTGGGGGACAGGCAAAATGGATGAAGGCAAGGGGGAGGTATAAACTTCCAGTAATGAAATGAGTCAACCATGGAGATAAAAGGTACAGCACAAAGAATATAGTCAATGACATTGTAATATCATTGTATAGTAAGAGATGGTAGCTATACTTGTGGGTGTAGCAAAACATAGAATTGTGGAATCACCATGATGTACACCTGAAACTAATGTAACACTGTGGGTCAACTACAATTTAAAAACCTCACAACAAACCGACGAGGTAGCTACTATTATTATCTCTACTTTACATATGAGGAAATACAAGTGTGACAAGACCCAAATGCATATTTGATAGGCCTTTCAAAAACACTGAATTAGTTAGTATGACGTAACAAAAAGAACACATGTCTTGGAATCAGGAAGTGTAAAGTTCTAGCCCAACTGTCACTCATTTGCTATGCAACCTTGGAACCTTTATGACTTCTGGTCCTGCTTCCAGAGGAAAAAAAAAAATCTACATTTTAAAAGGGACTAGTTTAGTTAATTGTTAACATTTCTTCTAGCTTTAAATTTTATACAAATTTGAGAGAGATGAGCAATTCCTTTCAGTTGAATTTTGCCATTTCCACTTTAAGTCATTTCACATTTTCTTCTTTGAATTAAAAATTATGGGAACAGAAGTGTAGAGTATGAGGTCAGAGAAGGGTATGTGGGTTTGCTGTGTGTAATTATAGGTATTTAAAAGATATTTAAAGAATCAGTTCCTGATACTTTAGCTACTGACTCATCAACAGGACTGGAAAGAATTTTTAAGGAAAGATGATTTGCAGAAAGGTGTTTTGTATATAGGCAATTAATAAAATTAAGAGCAAATTTCCAACAATGCCTTTATATGAGGAGTTCAAAAACATAACTACAAAAAGAAAAATAGCTCACTCAAATATTAAATGTAACAGAAAAATTGGTTTTTAGAAGCAAGACAAAAAGGAATTCATTCATTTGTTGATGTCCTGCTAGGAATGTAGTAGTTCCTTCTAGCACTGCACTAAATATGTCCTAGGATAAACCCAGAAATGACAGGGATCTTCCAAGATAGTTGAGGCAGGATTATGGGCATGGACAGTAGGAGGTAAACATAAATTACTATGCAATGTGATGAAAGCTGTTATAAGAAGTTGTCTCTGAAAGAACATGACAGAATCACAGCAAGAGATCTAAGCAGAAACAGAAATATGTAATACACCTGATAGAGAATTTAAGGTAATGATCATAAAGACACTCACTGATTTTAAAAAAGAATGGAGGAGTTCAGTGAGATCCTTAAAAAGAGATAAAAACTAACATATCAGAGATGATAAACTCAGCAGATGAAATTAAAAATGTAATAGATGGAGGGTGCCTGGGTGGCTCAGTTTGTTAAGTGTCCAACTTTGGCTCAGGTTATGATCTCATGGTTCGTGGGTTCAAGCCCTGGGTCAGGCTCTGTGCTGACAGCTAGCTCAGAGCCTGGAGCCTGTCTTCGGATCCTGTGTCTCCCTCTCTCTCTCTGTCCATCTCCTGCTCATTTTCTTTCTCTTTCTCTTTCCCTCTCCCTCCTTCCCTCCCTCTCTCTCTCTCACTCTCAAATTTAAAAAAAACATAAAAAAATTAAAAATGTAATAGATGGGATAAATAGTAGAAAGCAGAGAAACAGATCAGTGACCTGGAGCACAGAGTAATGGGAAGCAATAAAGTTGAAGAGGTGAGAGACAAATACTGCATAATAAGAACAGACTTTAAGAACTCAACACCACCACTAAGTATAATACCATTCACATTCTAGGGATCCCAGAAGGAGAAAAGAGAGAAGGGGAGGCAGAAAATGTGTTTAAAGAAATAATAGCTAAATATGTCATGATTCTGGGGAAGGAAACAGAGATCCTCCAATAAATTCAACCCAAAGAGGTCCACACCAAAACACATAGTAATTAAAATGACCAAAAAAGTGATAAAGAAAGAGTTTTAAAGGTTGCAAGAGAAAAGAAGACAGTTATGTACAAAGGAAACCCCGTAAGGCTATCAGCTGATTTTTCAGCAGAAACTTTGCAGGCCAGGAGGAAGTGGTATAATATATTCCAAGTGCGAAAAGAGAAAAAATCTTAAGGCAGGAATAGCCTATCCAGCAAAGCTATCATTCAGAATAGAAGATAAAGAATTTCCCAAACAAAAGTTAAGATTGTATGACACTAAACCAGCCCTACAAGAAATGTTAAGGGGGACGTTGAAGGGGGGAAACAACAACAACAACATAAGAATAAGACAAATAGGAAGCACAAAAGCAAAATAAATGAATAATAAATCTGTAAAGATCAGTCAAGGAAGGAATAAAAGGATGTAAAATATGATACCAAATATCTGAACCATGGAAGGAAGAAAAGTAAAGAATAATTCAAACTTAAGCAACCATCGGCTTACTATAGATTGCTATATGCAGAAGATGTTTTATATAAACTGAATGGTAATCACAAACCAAAAACATAGTAAGGGATACAAAAAAATGAAGAGTAAGGAATCTAAGCGTATCACTAAAGGAAACCAGCAAACCATGAAAAAGAAAAAGAAGAGAAAGGATCAGAGAAAAACTACAAAAACAACCACAAAAACAAGTAAGAAAGACATATCTATCAATAATTCTTTTGTATGTAAATGGACTAAATGCTCCAATCAAAAGACATAAGGTGATGGAATGGATAGAAAAACAGAAGCCATCTATCTGCTGTCTAACAGAGACTCATTTCAGACTTAAAGACACTTGCAGATTGAAAGTGAGGAGATGGAGAAATATTTATCATGCAAATGGATGTCAAAAGAAAGCCAGAGTAGCAATACATATGGCAGACAAAATAGACTTTAAAACAAAGCCTGTATGGGGCGCCTGGGTGGCTCAGTCAGTTAAGCGTCTGGCTTTGGCTCAGGTCATGATCTCATAGTTCATGGGTTGGAGCCCAGCATCAGGCTCTGTGCTGACAGCTTGGAGCCTGGAGCCCATGGAGGCTCCGGGTGGCTCCGGGCGGCTCCCTCCCTCTCTGACCCTCCCCTGATCACACTGTCTCTCTCTGTCTCTCAAAAATTAATAAAATGTTAAATAAATAAATAAAAATAAAAGAAAGCCTGTAAAAAAAAAAAAACAAAGGACAGAATAAAATCATAAAGGGGACAATCCAACAAGATATAACAACTGTTAATACTTATGCACCCAACATGGAAACACCCAAATACATAAAGCAACTAATAACAAACAAAAAGGAACTACTCAGTAATAATACAATAATAGTAAAGAATTTTAACACCTCAACTTACATCAATGGACAAATCATCCAAACAGAAAATCAACAAGGAAACAATGGCTTTGAATGACACACTGGACTAGATATATTCAGAACATTCCAGCATAAAACAGAAGAATACACATTCTTTTCAAGTGCATATGGAACATTCTCCAGAATAGATCACATATTAGGCTACAAAACAAGCCTCAACAAATTCAAAAAGATCAAAGTCATACCATGCATCTTTTCTGACCACAATGCTATGAAACTAGAAATCAACCACAAGAAAAAATCTGGAAAGACCACAAATACATGAAGGTTCAATAACATGCTACTAAACAATAAATGAGTCAACCAAGAAATAAAAGCAATCAAAAACTACATGGAAACAAACAAAAATGAAAAAATTATTAAGTAAAAATAAAATGAAACACAATGGTTCAAAGCCTTTATGATGTGGCACAAACAGTTCTAAGAGGGAAGTATATTGGAATACAGGCCTACATCAAGAGGCAAGAAAAATCTCAAAGAACTTAACCTTACACCTACAAGAATTAGAAAAACAACAACAAATAAAACCCAAAACCAAGAAAAGAAAGGAAATAATAAAGTTTAGAGAAGAAACAAATGATTTAGAAAATAAAAAAATAAATAAAAACAGATCAATGAAACCAGAACCTGGTTCTTTGAAAACATCAACAAAATGGATAAACCTCTAGCCAGATGAAAGAGAGAGAAGGAGGGAGGGAGGAAGAAATGAAAGAACTCAAATAAAAATCACAAATGAAAGAGGAGAAATAACATCACAGAAAGATAATTATAAGAGACTATCATGAAAAATTATATGCCAGCAAATTAGACAAACTATAAAAAATGGATACATTTCTAAAAACATATAACCTCCCAAAACCAAAGCAGGAACAGAAAATTTGAACAGACCAATCACCAACAAGGAAATTAAATCAGTAATAAAAAAACTACCCACAAACAAAAGTCCAGAACCAGACGATTCACAAATGAATTCTACCAAAGAAGAATTAATACCTATTCTACTTCAACTCTTCCGAAAAATAGAAGAGGCCAATATCATCCTTCTACAAAAACCAGATAAAGACACAAAAATAAGTATTTTTTTAAGTTTATTTTAATTTTTGAGAGAGAGTGACAGAGCAGGAGTGGGGGAGGAGCAGAGAGAGAGGGGACACAGAATCTGAAACAGGCTCCAGGCTCTGATATGGGGCTTGAACCTATAAACCGCGAGATCATGACCTGAGCCGAAGTCAGACACTTAACCAATGGAGCCACCCAGGCGCCCCAAAGACACCAAAATAAAAAGAACCACAGACCAATATCTCTGATGAACATAGATGGAAAAATTCCCAACAAAAATACTAGCAAACCAAATCCAACAATACATTAAAAATATTATTCACTACTATCAAATTTATTCCTGGTTTGCAAGGGTGGTTCAATATGCACAAATCAATGTCATATATCACATCAATAAAAGGATAAAACCCATTTGATCATTTCAATAGATGCAGAGAAAACATTTGACAAAGTATAATATCCATTCATGATAAAAGTTCTCAACAAAGGGCCTGGAGGAAACATACCTGAACATAATAAAAGCCATGTATGAAAAACAAATCTGAGGGATTTCCCCCTAAGGTCAGAAATAAGACAGGGATGTCAACTCTCATCACTTTTACTCACCATAGTACTGGAAAATCTAGCCACAGCAGTCAGACAACAAAAAGTAATGAAATTCATCTAAATCAGTAAAGAAGAAATGAAACTTCTACTATTTGCAGAGGACATGATATATAGAAAACCCTAAGGACTACACCAAAAAATTACTAGAACTGATCAATGAATTTGTAAAGTTGCAAAATACAAAGTCAATGTGCAGAAATCTGTTGCATTTCTATACACTAATAATAAAGCAGAAGGGAAATGAAGAAAATAATCCCATTACAATTGCACCAAGAATAATTAATTCCGAGGAATAAACCTAACCAAAGGTGAAAGGACTATACTCTGAAAATTATAAAACATTGATGAAAAAAATTGAAGATGACACAAACAAATGGAAAGACATTCCATGCTCATGGATGACAAGAACAAATACTATTAAAATGTCTATACTACCCAAAGCGATATACACACTTAATGCAATCCCTATCAAAATGCCAACAGCATTTTTAACAGAGCTAGACCAATCCTAAAATATGTATGGAACCACAAAAGGCCCTGAAGAGCCAAAGCAATTTTGAAAAAGAAAGCAAAGCTGGAGGCATCACAATTCCAGACTTCAAGTTATATTACAAAGCTGTAGTAACCAAAAAAGTATAGCACTGGCACAAATACAGATGCATAGATCGATAGAACAAAATAGAAAAGCCAGAAATAATTATGTGGTCAATTAATCTTTGATGAAGCAAGAAAGAATATGTAATGGGAAACAGTCTCTTTAACAAACAGTTTGGGAAAACTCGTCAGCTACATGCAAAGGAATGAAACTGGACCACTTTCTTACACCATACACAAAAAATAAATAAAAATGGATTAAGACTTAATGTGAGACTTGAAACCATAAAAAATCCTACAAGAGAGCAGACAGTAATTTCTCTGACATTGGCCATAACAACATTCTTCTAGATATGTTTCTGAGGCAAGGAAAATAAAAGAAAAAATAAACTACTGGGACATCAAAATAAAAGCCTTCTTCAAAACAAGGGAAACAACAAAACTAAAGGACAACCTACTGAATGGAAGAAGATACTTGCAAATGACATGTCCAACCCAGGGTTAGTATCAAAAATATACAAAGAACTTATACAAATCAACACCCAAAACCAAATAATCTAGTTTAAAACTGGGCAGAAAAAAAATGAACAAACTTTCTGCAAAGAAGACATCCAGATGATCAAAAAACACATGAAAAGATACTCGACATCACTCATCATCAGGGAAATGCAAATCAAAACTACAATGAGATATCACTTCACGCCTGTCAGAATGGCTAAAATCAAAAACACAAGAAACAAGTGTTGGCAAGGATGTGGAAAGTAAAGGAACCCTCTTGCACTTTTAGTGGGAATGCAGACTGGTGCAGCCACTGTGGAGAAAAGTATGGAGTTCCACTAAAAAGTTAAAAATAGAACTACCCTATGATTTAATGATGCTACTGGGCGTTTACCCAAAACATGCAAAAATACTAATTCAAAGGGATACACACACTTCTATGTTTATAGCAGCATTACTTACGAAAGCCAAATTATGGAAATATCCATCAATAGATAAATGGATCAAGAAGAAGAAAATTATTTACCCATAAAAAAGAATGAAATCTTGCCATTTGCAAAACTTGGATGGATCTAGAAGGTATTATGCCAACCAAAATAATCCAAAGATAAATATTATGATTTCACTCATATATGGAATATAAGAAACAAAACAAATGAACAAAGGTGAAAAAAAAAAAAAAGACAAACCAAGAAAGAGACTCTTAACTATAGAGAACAGTTACCAGAAAAGACGTGGGTAGAAATATGGATTAAATAGGTAATGGGGATTGAAGAGTACACATGTGATGAACACCAGGTGACACATGGAATTATTGAATCAGTATATTGTACACCTGAAAACTAAACACTGCATCTTAACTAAACTGGAATTAAAATTAAATTGTAGGGGTGCCTGGGTGACTCAGTCGGTTAAGCATCTGGCTTCGGCTCAGGTCATTGATCTCTGGTTCATGGGTTCAAGCCCCACGTTGGGCTCTGTGCTGACAGCTAGCTCAGAGTCTGGAGCCTGCTTCAGATTCTGTATCTCCCTCTCTCTCTGACCCCCACCCTGCTTGTGCTATCTCCCTCTGTCTCTCAAAAATAAATTTTAAAAAATTAAAAAATTTTAAATTGTTGAGTTATTTATTTTGAAAGGGAGAGAGGGAGAAAGCAGAAGGGGGAGGGGAGAAAGGAGGGGAGAGAAGGGAGAGAGGGAAGAGAGAGAGAGAGAGAGAGAGAATCCCAAGCATTCTCTGTATGGTCAGCACAGAGCCCAACACAGGGTCTGATTTCACAAACTGACGGATCATGACCTGAGCTGAAATCAAGAGTCAGACACTTAACCAACTAAGCCACCCAGGTGCCAAAATTAAAAAATTTTTTTAAATGATAAAGACGTTGGCTCTGCCCAAATCAAAAATTCTCACAGGGGATGCAATATATCAGTTGGGTCTTGAAGGCTGGGTAGTTGGTTAGTGAAGAACGGGGACAGGATATTCTCAGCAAAGAAAACAGTGTATGCAAATGCACTAGGGTCTAAATGAGTCTAGGGTATTAAAACAACCCAGATATTTGTAGCAGGTGTATGCGGAGAAGAAGGTTGATGAGGCTGGGAAAGAAGTCTGAGTCAAGCCAAAGGCTAAGAGTTTGTACTGATTATGTAGGCAACGGAAGGGAGTTGGTAGAGGTTTTAAAGCAGGGTCCTGCCATAGCCTTTGTTTTCATAAAGGTAATTAGAATATAAGAGGAAAATAAACTAGAGGAGACAAACTGGCACTTGTTTCTAATCTCTGCTGAGTCCCCAGTGGTATCTCACAATTCTTTCATTTGACCTGTCCACTTCCTTCATTCCAAACCATTATCACCCTCCTCAAAACTTCCTACTTATCACCTTCCCACCAGGCAAACAATTCTGCCTTCTCCATTAAACAAACAAGCCATTTGGCTTGAATTCTCAAACTTTCTATCTTCTCACACTCAAATGTTTCCATCACGCCCATCCAGATATCTTCTGATCAATGCACAGGTTGAGAAGCAACCTCGGGGTAAAGTCCAAACCCTCCACCTATTCCCAAAGCCCCTTGCCCTCTTCTCTCCTTTATTAAAGTTTTCCAAAGAGGGATCAGCCTTCCTTGCCTTCTCTGCCCCACCTCCCATCTTCTCAATTGGCTGCAATCTTGCTTTTACTCCCAATATTGTAATGGAACTGACTTCACCCAGCAAAATGGACCATGACCTCCCAATTTCCAAATTCAATGGATCCTCAATCTGCTTGAATCATTCCTTTTCATAAACTCTGCATTCTGCAACACTGGCTTCTGTGATATCAGACACTCCTTTTTCCCTCCTCTGACTGTTTATAGGTCTGCCCCCTAAAATTCCACCCTCAGTCACAAGTTTCAGTCCTTAGCCCACTGCTGCTCTTCCCTCTTAGTCATTCTTCTTGGAAAGTCCATCCATTGTCACTGATATTCATATGCTAAAGATTCCCAAATCAATACATCCAGCCTATCTTCTGTGCAAGCATCAGACCTACCAACCCTATTGGACATTTTCAACAGCACACAAAGGCTTAGAAGATGTGTTGAAACCCATCTCGCTTCCTGGAATTTAATTGGTAACACTATCATCACTAAATTGCCAAAGCTGGAAACCTAAGGGGCATTCAAGAATCTCCCCTTATCTCTTACATCTGATCACCCATTCTTGCCCATTTCATTTCCCAAATACTTCTCAAATCCATCCTGATTTTCCTCATCAACTAAAAATTCAGGCCTATATCATCCCTTTGCTTGAACTACCGCAAAAGCCTCCCATCTAGACTCCAGCCTACGTGGCTGCCGCTGGCATTGGGGTAACCAACCAACTGTCTCAGTTTACTTGGGACTATCCTGGTTTGGGCCCTAAAAATCTCACATCCCAGAAATCCCTCACTCAGTACCCACTGCTAATGCTTTTAGTTGAAATGAAACTTCCTTAAGCACATTACCGAAAACCCATGGGCCTCACTTCAAATACAACTGGATTGGGGAGTTCTGCTTTCAGGTTTCATCTCTGACCTTTCCTCTTGAATAGACTTCTTTGTGAGGCAAGCCTACTGCTACCAACACATCCATCAGCCCACCAACACTAGAAAGAGATTTTCTCTACTCTCATGGAAATATCTCAAGAAATTTTCTGATTGGCCCAGCTGAAGTCACATGTCTACCCCCAAACCAATCATCATAGACAGAAGGATTGGCTAGGCCTGTATTACAAATCTACCCATGAAGCTGAGGTGGGAAGAGCTCATAAGAAAGAAGTTTCACAGAAGAAAGAGGGAGGGTCTAAAGACAGACAACAATGAACAGCTGTCTCCTTACATTACACTCCCTTCAAACCCCATCCAACATCCTGTAGCCTGGCCAACTGGACCCAGCTGAGAAGAGAACGCCCTAGAATACTCCAATGTAACCATTTTACTTTTCTACATAAGACCCTTAAAGTCTCTCAATCCTTGCAGGACAAAGCCCATGCTCTTTAAAAGGACATACAAGACTATGATCTGGTCTCTGTCTACCTTTTCAGCCTACCTTTCTCCACTCCCTTCCTTAACACTTAATCCTCTAGTAAATACTACAAACTAAAAGTCCCTCATGGGCCACACCTTCTCCCCTGACTAGTTACTAATCATGCCTCAAGACTTAGGTCAAGCATCTCTCTTTCCTGGAAAGCTTCCTTACCACTACCACTACCCTAAACACACACACACATGCACACGTGCACGCACGCACACAGCACATGCCCAAACTTGCCCTGACACAACACCAATTTGAAAATGTGTCAGTTTCCTATACTAGACTGCAGGTAGAGACTGCACCATAATCATGTTTATATAGCAAGTTCTAGCACAATGCTTGGCATATAGTATGTGCTCGACTTTTGATTTTGAACAGAAAATGTTCTGATAATTCAAACAATAAAGAGAACCAAATTCAGTTAATAGAAATCAAGGACAAACTAGCTTAGCTGAAATGAACATAACCTAATTGGATGGTGTCTTTCCATATTCTGTTCCATTCGGCTATGTGGTTTATGGGGGGGGGTTCTTTTTCTTTAAATCACCCTTTAATTTGCAAATACAGAATAATTACACAGAAGACATACATAACATACATACATAGAAGATTACTCATGGGAGATGTAATTATCATTAGGCTGCATAGATCTAGTACTTCCAGGAACTGATCTAAGTGTTTTCTGTGCACTATTCCTTTAATCCTCATAACAAACCAATGACATAAGCCTTGTTTATTTTCCCATTTTATAAGAGAAATAATTGAGGCTTAAAGAAGTTACACTAACTTTCTCAAGTTCTAGCTAGGATCTAGGATCCAAGCCCTGACCTTTTTGGCTATAAAAGCCCACTGCCTTAATTACTACACTTTTCATCTTTATCTTTTGCCAGCTCAATCCTTAACAATTACACAAGGAAACAAAATGAAATCAGAAGGCTCTTCTCCAGGTAAGCCATTTCTTGTGAATTTATTATTTTGATAATTGTAATACGATTGCAATACAGTGACATAATTAGGTGTTAAGTGGTGATACTGAGAAAGTTTGCTACTTCTGTGCATATTAAATTCTTTCTCAGAGACTTAATTGTAGAAAATGCGTTAGCATAAAAGCAACAACAGACAGAAATCACTTTTTCCGTGATACCCATGATGCAGTTCTAAGATGAAAGAGAACAATTCTTAGAATTCTCCCCTGGCTTTTGTCTCCTTTTGTTTTCCTGAGGCTCTGTCCTACTTATTGGATAAGTAAAAGATTAGATCCAGTTGGTTTCATCCTCCCCCAGGCTAACTTCTGCTGTCTGGTTGGCCTCTTTGAGAGAGCGCTCCAGCATACAGAGGACTGAGTTCACAGTAAAATTTTTTATTCTTCTACCTTGCCCTGTGACTTTGGAGGTGTCTTTTTTTTTTTTTTTTTTTTTTTTTGAGAGACAGAGAGAGACAGCGCAAGCAGGGGAGTGTCAGAGAGAGAAGGAGACACAGAATCCGAAGACAGGCCCCAGCCTCTGAGCTACCGGTCAGCACAGAGCCCAACACAGGGCTCGAACCCATGAACCGTGAGATCATGACCTGAGCCAAAGTCGGACACTTAGCCAACTGAGCCACCCAGGCGCCCCTGGAGGTGTTTTTTGACCTCTCTAAACCTCAGCTGCTTTAGCAACGACTCAAATTAATAAATGCATAAGCATGTTATAACCCAGAAATTTATAATTGATAGGAGAAAAATACGAACTCTATTCACTTCCGAAGCTCCTACCTTGCGCCCGACACTGAGCACTGCCCCGTCAACAACTAGTTGTTTTGATCATGCTGATCAGGTTCTTCCTTGTCTTGTCCAAAGTGCCCAGTGTTGTGTTTAGCACACGATAAACAGGTCTGTCGGTGGGCCAGTTCAAGGCAGTGGCTAAGCACTATTCTGTTTGTGGACTCTTTCACCTTGTGGAGTTCTTGTAACTTGTGCAATAACCGCCTTAGTAAACTAGTAAATTCTAACTCTGTCCACAGGTAGCAAAGATGTCTGGTTATATCACTTCCCTGAAGATTTCTTCAGCCTTTGCAGAGAAATGTATATTCCTTAGCTCTCAGTGGGTTGGCATCAGGGAAACTGGAAACTGATCAAATGAGCGCTTCCCCCTCCTTCTCTCCCACTCCCCTGAGACTTGTAGAATGGTTTTGCTGGAATCCAACAGGAAGAACGCCAAGAGTTCTTCTCAAACTTCTTTGATAATAAGAATTACCTGAAGTGCTTGTTAAAAAATAAATTCTGAGCCTTATCTCAGCTGCACTTAATCTGAAGCTCCTGGGAAGGGTTTTGAAGCTGCATTTTTAACAAACACCCATAGGTCTTATTATTAGAACAATTGGGAAATCCTGATAATGCAAACACCTCACTTTATACAGGAAAGTTCTGAGGCCCAGACTGAGAGACGTGACTTGTTGGGGTGAAGGGTGAACCCCACATGTTTAAAAGGATTAGGAAGGGAAGCCTACGTGAGTCCAGCAGGCTTGAGTTGACAATTGGGAGAGGTGAGGTCTGCAGCACAGGAAATCCTTGTTTAAAAGGGAGAGGCCTCCTCTGAACTCTAGCCAATTGTCTCGAATTTTCTAAACATTTTTCTAAAAAAGTCTCCATGTTTAAATACTGACAACTGATTTAAAAAACATTTTTAAACGTTTAAAAGCGAAAGTACTCTTAGCTACCAGTTTATAATCTTGAACTAGGACTTTGTGAGCCATACCATTTTTTTCTTGCCTTTCATGCTGATGGCACCCTGCTTCTTCTCTCAGTGTTAAGTGGTTTAAAAATTTTTTTTTAATTAAATAATCTCTATGCCCACCATGGGGCTCAAACTCACTACACCAAGATCAAGAGTCCACATGCTCTACCAACTGAGCTGGCCAGGCACCCCTAAAATGGCTTTCTATTACCTCATAAAAAAAAAAAAGGCTGACTAATAGGGAGGGTCCTTCATGGTCTGGTTCCTACCACCTTTCCTACTTCATTACCCATCATTTGGAAAAAGGATTCTAGAGCCAGATTGTCTTGGTCTGCATCCTGGGTTTGCAGCTTCCTAACAGTAATATGACTCCAGGCAAAGTTACCTCTCTCCGTAACACACTCTTCACTTTCCAAATGGCGACAATAGTACCAACTTGCACCGGGTTGTTGTGAATATTAATGTGTTACCATAAGGCGCTTAGACCAGTGCTCAGCATGTAGTAAACCCTCTATGTGTTACAGTTGCCCCGCAGGAGCTAGCCCCAAAATGCCTTGAATTCATACCTTCGGAACTGCAATTCCTCCTCCTGGAACAAAAGCTCTTTATAGCCCCCTGGCAGCGCTCTTGATTCTTCAGGTCTCCCTGCATCTGGAAAGCTCCTCCCCGAGGAACACTCAGGCCTTGAATATTACTCGTCACCACTTATCACCCTATGTTACAGGTGTCAGGCATCTCCACTAAAGGCCGAGACCTTGCTTTTTCACTTTTGTAGCCCTAGGACCTAACACAGTGTCCCATACATCCTTTCAATAAATAGTGCTAACGGAATAAATGTCCTGATCTTGATTTTCTCATTTGATTATAAATTTAAGGGCAAACCCTCCCATAGGCTACATCTATGTATTCTCTACAGCACCTAGCAGAATTATATTCAATAGTCAATTAAGTAACTTCTGCAGTTTACAAAATACAGTGCTAGCTTCTAATCAAAGAGCTTTCTATCTTTTGCTCCATGCCATCCCCATATGCCCTCCAGAGATTTCTACCTTTTGAATTCCCATTAGCAGTTCTCTGGGCCTTTCCTCTGTTACTGGGCACTTTTCGCTTTGGATTACATATATCTGCTGATGTGCATATCTCATTGCTTCATTAGACTATGAACTCCTTGGGGCCAGAGTATGTGTCTGTCTGATTTTCTTACAGACTTCAACATAATTAGCATAGTTCCATAGTAAAGACTCGTTAAATATTTCTTGGTGGTCTTCATGATACATCTTTTTCGCAGACTTTCTTATGTTTCTCTAAGGATTGTTAAAAAGAAAAAAAAAGGAGAGGCGTCTGGGTGGCTCCGTCAGTTAAGCTTCTGACTCTTGGTTTCGACTAAGGTCATGATCTCACAGCTTGCAAGTTCAAGCCCCACTTCAGACTCTGTGCTTACAGCATGGAGCCTGCTCAGGATTCTCTCTCTCTCAGACCCTCCTCTGCTCGCTTGTGCCCTCTCTCTCATAATAAATAAACAAACTTAAAAAAAAATAAAGAAAAATTAAAGAAAAGACTCAATGCAATTTTAGGGACACCAGCCCTGTGTTAGAAATCATGCCACTGGGAGTTTTGTTCATTTGAAGGAAACACATCTCACACTGTTTGCAGCTTCTTACCACATATCAAAGAATAAAATTTAACCTATGTAGATGAAATTTGAGGAAACAATGATTTCACAAGGGTTAAAGCAAAGCGACTCAAAAGAAACCTTGGAAATGCTTCCAGTTAACAGTATACAAATGCTCTTTCCTAGAAAGAACTCTTTGTTTATTTGGAAAGTAACATATGTATTACAGGAGATTAGTTACCTTCATGAGTCCTTGTATTATAGAAGTTTAACTTACTGTGGGCCTTGGTTAATCGTAAAAGGAGGAAGCAATGCCATTTATGACCCTGAGGTGAAGTTGCCAATGGAAAAAATAGGTGTTTTCAACATTCAACACACCTGAGTTAGATGAAGGGCCTTATTCCTGTTGAAACATTTCCACCTACTTGCAATAAGTAGGTTTCGTAGCATTTAAGGCAACAACTGAAGAATATTAACATCAATTAGAGGGAGACACTGTCTGGGTGGTTGCACACTTGTTTACAATGAACTGTTTCATGATTGGGTTTTTCAATGCAATGTTAACTTTGGTGTTGCGTTCTGTCAGGGAGGAATACCAGCAGTTAAAACTTAAAGCAAAACCCAAAACAAGAGTTTTGCATTAATAGTTGGGCCCTTCCTGAAACAAAACACTTTGAAAAATGTACACTATCGCTTCGTATTTCTAAGCACTAGAATTTAGAGTAGAGATTCTAAAGTCCTTTCTCAAAATAAATATATTTATGTTTTAAGGCATCAGAGAAATTTGTCTGATGGTGTTTAGTTTCCCTATTGCTATTGCCAGGGTTTTAGTGATAGACACACTATACTGAGCACTTCTCACATGCCAGGTAGTTTGCATTCATAATTTCTAAGTCATTCATCTAGTCAACAAATATTAATTCAATACCTACTGCTTGCTGACAAGCATGCTAAATCCTAGGCTACGATTATGAACCAGACCTTAGCTCTTACCTTTAGGGAAGATACAGTTTTGTAGAAGAGGTTAACGATTCTGCAAGCTGGGTAATGTGACCTCCATTTTATTGCTAAGAACAAGACGCAGAGGAGTGAATACTGGCTGCTCCCTGTGGTTTTTACAACCAAGCAACGCTGTCGATGGCTTCCCTGCCTTCCTGCTTGAATTCACTCATCTTCACAGGGGTTTTTAATGAGGCAACTGAGGAAGAGGCTTGAAAATCCTTACTTAAGTAGGAAGGCAAGAAAATTCTATTCAAAACCCACTACTCTCAATCTTTTGGTAAAATGAGTATTAAATACAAGTTATGTTTCTGATTGGGCACCAGCGTAAATAAAATACAATGAGCTTACACAAGGCCTAAAAATCCACATTCCTTTAAGATGTGGAAAGAAAGAAACTTAATTGCAAGGTAAAGGGCACATGGGCTTATGTTATTCTTAAAATGCAGAAACTTGGAGCTTTTTGCTAGTATTAGTTGGTTTGTTTTTCTCTCCTGACTTCTACTTTGTCTGATTACATGTCGTCATGACACGGATGGGAGACAGATGAACAGGGAGCCATTGAGGGTGGCCTTTGCCAAATACACAAAAAAAAGAAAGGAAAAGAAAAGAAAAGAGAAAGAAAGAGAGAGATAAAGGAAGGAAGGAAGGAAGGAAGGAAGGAAGGAAGGAAGGAAGGAAGGAAGGAAGGAAGGAAGAATGAAAGACAGAAATCCTGTGGACTGAAGCTATGTTAGACTTCTCAGTAAGCATTTTTGCTTTCTTTGGCTATACCTACAGGAGGTTGTTGCAGTTAATTACCAAGTGACTGTTCCAACAAAGAGAGATGATTGTTCTGCTGAGGGCTTTCATTTATTTTGTTCTCTTCTTCCATCTGTCTCATCTAACTTAACCAGACCCCTCAAAACCATAGCAGAAATGTTCAGCTGGAAGACATACCGCTCTGGAGAGAATAAGGGCACCAGACATCTTTGTCAGGCCACTTCCCTATTCCTTAAATATGGTTCTGCAAAATGCACAGCCTTGGACTGGTACAGTCACTTCCTGATTGGTGTTACCTACAGCCTCTTATCCCAATAACCCCTTTCATAGTCCCCAGTGTTATCTTCCTAGAACACTGATCACGTCACTCCCTGCGTGAAGGCCTCGGCTGAATCCCCAAAGTTTACAGAAGGAAGCCCAAATGCCTGAGGGTGACACAGAATGCCCTTCATGGTCTGGGCCTAATCCCCACCTACTTTTTCAACCTTATCTTTCCCTTTTCTTTTCTACACCAGAGGCGCACACACAATTACTCTTTGTTCCCTCAACAGGGTTTGGTCTTTCAGGGCTCCACACCTTTGCACAAACTAGCGTTGCTGTCAGAAGCTGGGGAAATGAAACTTGGGTTTTAAGACCCACGTAACTTGCAGTCTCCCCAGTAAAACCTTCTCTGGTCTTGCAGGTAACTTTGGTCACTTTCTCCTCTCTGCTTCCTTGGCATTTTGCATATATTCTTCTTATAACATTAATATCACTGAACTGTAATTACTCAGATTTTGCCAGAATAATCTCTAACACTACTTTTCCCTGCCACCCCCAACTCCTCTTAAAAATCACCTTTGGTTTTCTGACTTTGGACAGAAGTAGAGAGAGTGTAGGTAGAGTGTAGATAGAGCACTAGTAAAATGTCTGTTAAATAAATAAAAAATAAAATTATGCCCCATCCAGCTCAAATGGTTAAAAGTGGAAAAAACATATATATACACACACCAGATATCTATCTATATATACAGATACACACATATACGATAGATATGATTTCATACGGGTTTTAATTTTTCCATATAAAAAACGTATTTAAAATACATTCCAAGTTAAAAGAAACAAAAGCACACATTCAGAAATGATGCAATTATTCCATACCAGTTTATTGTAGGTATTGTGTTTCAAAAAATTTATAGCATAAATAACTTCTCATGTCATAAAATAACTTAGTACAATTTATAATAAAACTTTGAGAATTTAACATCTCATCAAAATACAATAAAATATGGTTTTAAAATAGGATCAACCCTTTCTGTTTTTCGTTTATTTGAGGGCATATAAACCAAAAATACCCAAACTACTGCTGCACATTTGAACTTTAACAAATCGCATTTGGTTTATTTAAATGTAACTCAACCATTCTAAATTAATACATAGTTTGTTTTCCTTCCTGCGTGGTTCTTTGTAATTTTTGTTCCTTTTGACTTGTATTTGTTTCAACACCACTTCCTTCTTCATTTTCACCTCTTTCCATCTGCAAAGTCATCTATCTCCGGGCCCCGGAACATGTAGTTGAACTCACTCAGCCCCTTGACATCAGTTTCTGTAATCCTTGCATCAGTGTGGGGAGTAACTGCTTGAGTAACTACAAAGGTATTTCAAAACTTCAGTGCAATTTGGTTCAGTTATTTTCATTCAGATGCCATCACCGTTCAGGGAGATTAATCACTGGAACCCACTGATCCATGTAGCGACTTTCCCGGCAAAAGCAAATAAGTTGACTTAAGGCAGGATCCTTCCACTGTGATGAATGTGGATTCTGGAAACAAATTGAGAAAAATTCACTATTAAAAAAAATATCAGTATTTGCTAATAATTACACTCATTTTGAGAGGAGGGTATCTTCAACATTCTATAGTTTAGCTGTGTGACATAGAGACCAGTTACAACCATAAAAAATAAGCCTTCTTCTAGGTAGTTGGTCCTGCAAAACCACTAAGCGTAGTTCTCCACTAAACCATACTCTGCAAAGTTTGAATGCCTGCAACCCTCTGAACCATAATTTATATATTTGCATGGTATTTATTTAGTTTTGCATGACATTATCATTCACAGGTTTGTCCTACCAAAGTTGTACTGTGGAAGAGACCTGAGTGAAAACAACTCTGAGGACTATTTCCATGCTCTGTACAATGCGATGAGAGCTGCAGAAAGTTAACTAGAATTGCCACCTGTTATCCTCCCAAAGACAGAGTCGGAATTTTCAGGAGTAGCAAAATGATTAGGCTGCCACTTAACTAGACCAGCCAAAAAGAGTAAAATGTAAAAAGACAAAGCTATCATATGACCTCTGAAAACACAAGTTATTTATCTACCAAAGGTTTTTTTTTATCAGGGATAAAAAAAGGCCCGTTAAAAAAACGCAAGACTGCAAAGAACAAACAGCCACTCTATCCTCTTCACGGATTTCTAGGGAATTAATAAGGTCTGTCTCCTACACCGTTTCTATTTTTAACTCTGAGTGGCGGAGAATGAAGCTGACTCCTTAATGAGGGTGAGCCAGGAATTTATTTGGCTCTATCTAATCTGCCCTACTAAAGGAATTAGTCACGGGAGGGAGTGCAGACGTAGGTAGGGAGTAGCTGGGCTGACAGTGCTGACTCACAAGGATCCCTTCCGCTGCTGGCAGCCTCCAACGTGCTTAGACATGTTCTGTACCAGAGAAAATCCTGATGATGAAACTAGCACATCTCGGCTGAAAGTCCAGCCACACTCTAATGGGGCAAAGGCAGCCACGCTCTTCCCTCCCCCTCATTCCAGATCTGCAGTCGGGCGACTCTGAGCTCTCGCTCGCTCACTTCCCTCCAGAACTCTCAACTCCGGCCGGCCCGCAGCCTCCCCTCGCTTACCGTCACCAGGACGCAGTGCAGGTCCGGGGGCTGCTCGGCGCCCTCGCTCGCGGCCGGGCTGGCGTCGGGCTCCAGGAGCAGGAGCTCGGCCAGTCGGCCGGGGTTGCTGACGCGCAGGATGTTGATGTCGTTCTCGCAGCAGAACGCCTGGATCAGGGTGAAGTGGATCTG